>NC_055702.1:7804492-8104909 GCF_017639745.1 Melanotaenia boesemani
TCACACATTTCCAATCTCATGGGAGCACTTTGAAGCATACTGCTCCAGAGCAGATCATAAAACAGGAGTATAAGTAGTTTTTCACATAGTAATATCCCAGAACATCCCCCTACCCTACCCAACCCAACAGCTCCATGCCTCCACCTTTCACCTCCACTCCATTTACCCTTAAATATGTAGGATGAGCAGTCAGCCCAGAGATTTTTCTATGATCATGATTGATGCAGACAGTAGCAGAAATCTCATGTCCCTTGCTTTATGAGACAGACTCAGTACTGTTTTTGTGAATGTATGAAGCTGTCTTACACTTCTGTGTTAATTAATTGGATCATTTCCACCTTTTTTGGTCTGCTTGGATCTTTAATTTATAACGCAATTGTACTTGTGTGCATCCTGCAGTAACCTACTTGATTTTGTGTCTCTACAGTACTTTGAGGTGCCCTTCGACTCCAACATGAACCGTACGAAGAACCGTCCGCTCGTCAGAGGACAGATCAGGTACCGTTTTCCTCTTTCTTGCTTTTTCAACCGTTTGCTCTTGAGTGATTTGGCATGGCAGCACCATCTGCTCTTTGTTCTTTTTAAAAAATATGACTTGACTGTATTCAGGAGAAGCACTGCAGCAGCTGAGCAGTACTACTTGACATCTACTTGGCCACCCAAGTTAAGTTTCGTACTACTCACACTGGAGAAATGACAAAGTGTGCTGCTGCTCTCTTGCTCACTGACCTGATCTTTACCTTGTACTTCAGTGGGATATTTTCTTTTTCCTGAGGGTGAAACGTGATCCAAGAGCTTGTGATGTCGAAGTCTGTGTTTTTCCAGACAATAATGTTACAAAAACCTCACCTCAAATAAACCAGCAGCATATTAATTGGACCTAGCTTTAGTTATTGACTTACTATGGGGTTGAATAATAATAAAATATGTTCTGTCAGGTGTTATTTAAAGGTGTTAACAGGAATGAGATTGATGCTTGGTTGTGGTTTACCTGACTACCCTTCCTCTGATGGCTCTCCTGTTTAGATGACAGATAGCCTCTGTGCTGGTGCTCAGTGAACTCTTCATAGCCACGCTCCTACAAATCTCTCAGTGACTGGAAATGCTCGTCTCTACCTGCCTCTTAGTGAAACTGTCAATCTCAGGCAGAAGGCATGTGTAGAGACATTCACCGATGCATGAACCAAAGGAAATACAGACGTAAACCACGTCTTCACACCTTGTCAGTGACGGCAAAGTGCATCTGTTTTATTTAATTCATCGGAGAAGAACTGAAGCCAGTAATCTGTTGACCTTAGATGATAAATCCTTAGCTGCACGTGACAACGACAAAATGCAGCCAGCAAAAACAGCCTGCTTGTGCCATAACTGGACCCTGACTTTCAACTATCTTAATGATATTCAGTCTAAAAGTGGATATTGGTGCTGTTCAGATGGTCATTGAAAATATTTTCTGTCTAAACACTGAATTTTCTTCCTGGCTTTTAGCCTTTTCTCTGAAAAGATGAGGTGTCTGTATGTCTGTCTGTCAGCGATGTTCATAGACACACATGGTCTCTTTCTGTTTCCTCCTGTCTGCTTTCTTTTCCATCACATATACGATTTCGTGTAAAGCCGGAGAGCATTTGGGAAGCCGGACTGTCCTGTCAAACAAGCCATCAGAAAACCACATTTTATACATTCTCTATGTTTTCTCTTGGTTGCGGCCAAATTATGTTTCTCATCTTTCTTCGCTTGTGCTGCCACATAAATGTGATGCCAGTGTTTGAAATGGTTCATTGGGACAACAATACTTTCTTTCCCACATTTATGTTTTTTTTTGTTTTTTTTTTTATAAATTTGGATAATGGATATCCTTCCTTTTTGTGGTCCTTTTAAGTTCGAGGCACTGTCATGTGGTGATGGTAAAACAGAGTATATTATATTATGTTGCAGTTGTTTAGTCAAAGCTAATTACAAATTGGGAATCACAACTATTTATAACCATATTGATTATTCTTGATGCATTCTTTCCATTTACCACTTGATCAAGTTATTGCCTTTACTAAAACTTTAGTGCAGTGGTGTCCAGCTCCAGTCCTCAAGGGCCACAGTCTTGCAGGTTGTTGATGTGTTCCTTCTCCAAAACCACCTGAATCAAATTGATGAGTCATTGTGCAAAACTTGATAGGCTGTTGGATCTGTTTCATTTCAGTCAGGTGTGTTGAAGCAGGAAACATTGGAAAATCTGCAGGACAGTGGCCCTCGAGGACCGACTTTGGGCCCCTCTGCTTTAGTGTTTAATTCGACAATATGTCCTAGTTGAATTCCTGTGGATACTTTACAGAAGACCTGATGGGATTCATTGCAGACTTTAAAAGTGTTTGGCTGTTATGTTGATATAGATGCCAAAACCAGATGCAGTATATGAGTTTAGAAGGTAGTTCAGACAGAGGAACAACCTGATGTTTGAGGTTTTTTTTTTTTTTAAATAATTTCTTTTTTTAGAAACAGAATAGAAGTTGGTACATAACAAACTTGCATGTTAAACATTTATAAGCGCATAAGATCATGCTCCCACTTTCTATATCAGTGTCACACCAAGCGGATTTTTTTCACCTGCAACAAATTGGCTAAAAAATGCTACGATCTTTTTGCCTCAACAGGAAACAAAATGTGATCAAAGAATTGATAAGAATCCAACTGAAATCTGCTGTAGTCCAGGCTGAATTTAAAACTTCCTTCTAGTCTGCACAGACTTAAAGTGGGTGCTGACTTGTGCATAATCAGGCACATCAAGGGAGACTACTGCAGATGCGATTGTCATTAGGTTTTGCGTGTTTGCCTCTGGGAGACACATCTTAGCTGTTTTGATTTTACTCTGAAGGCTTAACCCACGTTCTGATGCTACGCCAGTGTGTTAAAGATTTCTCTTAGGGAAGTTATTAGGAGTCGACAGTACTCTGCAGGATTTACTGATTCTCCAAGCTCTCTCTTACCTAAAGGAAATCTCACAATACAACAGTCTCCTGATAGTGGGCCCCTTTTAGACTGTGGCCTACGTTATCTAGTTGTGTTATCAACAGTGTAGCTGTGAGTTGACCCAGTACAAAACATCAGTGTTAAAAAAGAAAATGTGGAAAACATTCAGTTTAAGCACCTTCTTCGTGCAAATCGTAAATGGTTTGTGAACCTAATCTGTATTAAGGCATTTCAGGAACATCTGTATATTCTAGCTGGGATTGTACTAGTTAAAATGATTTTATTTCTACAATTTTCCTTACCTTCGAACAACAATCACCTTCTTTGTCAACACAGCTTGATTCTAAACATTTTTGTCAAATTATTGCCTCTGAGGTTTGATTTTAACAGCTCTAGGTGGAGCTGCAGAGATCAGATCATGATGTGAAATCATTTTTATTTACACGTCTGTGTTTGATCTCATTTAAGTTTTCATGCAGAGCAGAAGTTATCCTCTGTTCTTTTTACATCTATAATAATGAATATTAAGGTATTTAGTGAAATGTGTACTGTGTGAAATGCAGTACGACTTTACAAAACAAAACTCCCCCTCACACACACCCCTGTGGATGGCTTTTGGATCTTGTTTTAGCTTGTAGTTTCAGTCCAGTCCCTGATGCTAAGATATTTTTTGCCACTTTATAATTGTTGTTTTCCAGTTTGACAGCATTGTTTTTGGTCACGTAAGTATTTCTTTTGAAGGTAACTGTGTTTTAAATGTGTGCGCCCTGTTTCTTCAGTCTACATTAGAACCTCTGGCTTTGATCATCCACTAACCAGATGGCCACATCTTAGCCTTCCTGCACTGACATCACCCACCTGACGCTATGACTGTGGCTTTGTCAGAATGTTATCTCAGTACAGTAAACCTACCTCAGGCCCTGTGGCGTACCCTCTTCCCTGACCCCCACTGAGCCAGCCCACAGCCTGTCAACAGCCCGGAGCCAGCCTGCATGGCCCCACCTCCGCCCACATAAAACAGACATAACACCACTAATCACATTAATGCACCAATCTCACTGCACGGCCACCACACCTAAATGAGTCCTGTTTGCTTTTTGAAGAAAAAGGCCTGCGTTTGGTCAAGATTTTAATCTGCTCACTCTTTAATTTGAGCAGCAGTTACTTCTGAATTTGAACCAGACCTCACCATCACTGCTTTCAGTTAAAGGAGAGGAGGAGGAGGAAGAGGAGGAAGTCTTCATCCGGCTGAAAGCCTCAGCATCGTGGTTTTCTTCAGCTAGTTTTGATCTCTGGTGTGCGCACATGCTCTTCATCTTATAGGGTTACTTTCATCCCCGACAAACTCTTATCAGATGAGTTTCCCCTGAGCCTCCCGTTCTGAGACACAGCCATGCGTGGCTGCTGACTGCAGGCCCCCGTGGGGGTGTCTGTGCTGAACATGCACAGCTATCATCGTCTTATCTGGTGTCTGCACAAGCCCACAATACTTTATCATCCTCAACTTCCCACAACAGTCATGAGATTTTCCTCCATCCCAAATCTGTGTAATGTAATTTTACCCTCTCAGTTTCTGTCTAGTGTCTTTATTGTTCAGGTTTATTTGACTTTTTTTCCTTTTCTTCTTTATTATCAGCCCCCTTCATGCAGTGTCATTTGCTCTGGCCTGTGGCATTCCTGGAGTCGCCCTCCTCACATTGGCAGTAAACCCTCTGACAGGCTTCTTGGGTTTCCTCAACATTTTCCTGTACACCTGCTGTTACACACCACTCAAGAGACTCAGCATCACCAACACCTGGGTGGGAGCAGTGGTGGGAGCAATACCTCCTGTGATGGGCTGGACCGCTGCCACAGGCTGTCTGGATCCAGGTACGACTCACAAGCAGAAATGTGTAGACATTTGATGCCTCACAACATATCACTAGTTATTCTAATTCATTAAATAATAAATTGAAAGTGTTAAAGTGGCATCATTTTGTTTTCAGTCTGTAAACATGGCATAGGGCCAAAAAATGTATGTCAAGTTCAATAAGTTGTTTAGCTTCTAAGGCAAAGAATATACTTGCTATTTAACCTAGCGTTTGTAAATTGTATATGCATAAACTTTTATCTAAATACTTGATGCATATATTTTGAAATAACAGCTGAGTTACACAAGCAGCACTAGGAGTCTACAGCCTCTACGGTCAGCATCATTAATCCCCTCCCTCTTTATTCTTTTATCCTTCCCTCCGTCTCGCCTGTAGGTGCTTTGTTGCTGGGCGGTTTCCTGTACAGCTGGCAGTTCCCCCACTTCAACGCTCTCAGCTGGAACTTAAGGGAGGACTACTCCCGCGGTGGCTATCGCATGATGTCTGTCACCCACCCTGCCATGTGCAAGCGGGTGGCGCTGCGCCACAGCTTGGGTCTGATCGGGCTCTCGACCTTAGCACCCGTTCTAGATGTCACCACATGGACCTTCCCCATCATCTCCTTACCCATTAACCTGTACATCAGCTACCTGGCCATCCGCTTCTATCGCAAGGGAGACCGCAACAACGCTCGGAAGCTCTTCTTCTGCAGCCTCTGGCACCTGCCCATGCTGCTGCTGCTGGCGCTCACCTGCAAGAAGTCCTACAGAAATCAGGAAGATTCAGCACCTTTACCCCTCACACTGCCAGCTAATTAGCATCATCACTGCCCCGACACCTTAAAAAACAAAACTGGGACCCTTATTTCAACCACAATACTCCTTCAGTGTCTTTGCGTGTCATTGACATGATGTTTGGCCCAATTTTAATTCCAGGAAATGAGCTGGAAAAGTTTCAGAAAACACACAGACTTCTTAAATCAGGTTGTAATCATTTAATTGTGTGTGTACTGTAAATATTCTGTATTTATTTATAAATGGTCTCACCAGTTCCTCTCCATGATGTACATGACTGATGTTAGATAACGTTGTACTGTGTAAATCGCTCTTACAGATCCACAGAGGCCTTGGTGTCTGTTTGCTTAACAAATGCAGATCGTTTAATCACTTTGTTTGATTTTAAATGAGTAGAAAATTGAGACAACTTTTACTTGATCCTCATTACTTGACGGTTTATAAGCCTCATTGCGTTTTGCTTCTTAGCAAAAGCACAGGACATGATGCTTTAATTCGGCATGCACCAAACAGTCTTCCCCTTGTGAGATACAAGGGCAAACATTCTCCATCAATAAACATTTCATGATTATAACGCTTGTATCTTGTCATCATTCACTTCCGCCAACATCAGACATCTCATCCTTATCAAACCAAAGCACAACAGCTCGTTAGGTCATGCTGACTCAACACGCAAATCATAAATGGATTTAAGTTTCAATTATAGCCTCAGTGGATATCCTCACTTTAAGCACATAACTTTAATTCTGTTTAGCAGGCCACCTCTGCACCTGTCAGTCAACATGTGCTCCACTTCCACCCTTTACCCCTAGTTTTGGTATTTGGTTACATTTCCATCACCGCACTCAGAGAAACAAGCACCCACTTTCCCCCTTGCGCTGCCATCCTCCCTCCATAAAAGGGGCGCTGCGGGATTTGGTCAAGGCTGAGAGACCTGAAACGGCTCTGCTTCCTCGTAAAGCGTCTGACCGGATACAGAGTTTCATATCAGAGGGTGAGAGCGGAGCGATCGAGCCAGCTGTTACAGTCGAGAGGAAAACGAAAAAACGACCTGTGTAGAGGGAGAATGTCGCTGCTGAGCTCAAGTGCTCAAAGTGATGGCCTGGTTTACAACATCCACTGTTGTAGAGCTACTCTGGTCACTCAGAGCTCTGCCCTCTTGTTTTTCCAAACCTTTTGTGTTTCTGCTTATTTCTGAAAAAAGATGTGCAGCTGAGCTGCTGCGACCCTCGTTCATCAGATTGTACAAGTGACAATATCCATCAGCTTCTGAGAAAAAGTAAATTCTACCTTTTAATTTATTCATAATTAACTAAAAGTCTTGGACAACTTGTCTAGCAAACACACAAGCACTGCACAAAGAGGTTTTGAAGATATTTTTTATTTGGCTTTTTCATCCATATAATTTTCTTTAAGGGATATTAGTTCAGATTAAAGAGTTTTTGGTTTGTATTTCTCTGATGAGATGCTGTATTTATCTCTTATAGTTGAACTAGTTCTTTTTCTGCAACAAACCTCATAAGCTGTCTGAATACAAATATATATATATATTTTTACATATATTTTAAAAGGTGTAAGTTGATCTTTTGTGAACCCATAAGATCCTAATAGTAACCACAAGTTGCATAAATAAGCAGCTGACTACTAAATAAGTTTTTTATATTCAATTCTTTGCAATGTATAGGATAAATAACATAAAAGTTGTAATATTAAGTATGTTTAATTAATTTTTATTTCATGTTGAGCTTTTTTTCTCTATTTTCCTCTGCGCATGTAACTAGGCTAAAAAAAGTTTCTCCTTTTACCACTCTAAATATCAAGTTATAAAATCATCACATTAGTTGCCCCTTTTAGTGCCTGACTGAATTTCCAGGCAAAATCAACAAACTCAGGAGCGGAATACGCATTTATAAACAGGTCGAGTCCCCAAGCAGCTTTCTGCTGCAAGCTTCAGTATCCACACCAAGTCAGACTCTCATCAGCGCGTGACAATAGTGCAACTACATTTTCCACGCAGGACTCTTCCCACTGCCAAAAAAAAGGAAATCTGAGGATGATGGATGACCTCTGGCCTCACTACAAAGGTTGGTTTCCGCAAACAGAATCCCAATAAATACAGTAATCCTAAAGCAATATTTGGAGTGAAAGTACACAACCTGCGCAGTAACTGCACGAGGAGGTGGATTATAAAGAAAAAAAGTAACTTTCACTTCGCCGTGGGACGTAAAGAAAAGCAAGTGGTCCACTTTGACTTCGTAGCCGTACACGATGAGAAACATGTTCTAAAAAGTATAAATTTATTGACCTGACACTTTGGCCACGGTTTGACCTCCTCTGTGTGATTAATTGAAACCATTTTTTAGGATTTTGCTTTAAAGGGTTTTAATTTTACAACAGTGAGAGTGGCTTTGTTTTAACAAGATCTGGTTTGAGTCATTGACATGACAAGTTGTTTGTTATTTTAAACAGCCTAGCCTAGAAGTTTCTGCCATGAAAAGTTAGAGATAGAAAAAAAATTAATTTTAAAAATTGGTTTGAAGAATACGTTTTTATGTGTAAAAAAAAAGAAAAAAGTAAGAACGAAGTAGCCAATATTACTATCATATTCTCTTTAAAAAAGGTTTTTCCGAGACATCCGGGACATTTTTGTGATCGCAAAACAAAAACAAGTATAATAATAAATATGTGCCTGTTAAATTAGTTGATTTAAAATATTTTTCTACTATGGAACCCCTTTTGGTCACTCATCTTTTTAAAAAATCGTTTCCCCCCGCTTTTGTAATTATTTTCCGTTATTATGATACGGAAAGACATATAGAAAATAGCCTAAAACTATTTTTTATAGAATAGACCTGACCTGCTGAATTTATTATTAATAATAATAATAATAATAATAGGAATTTAGGTGTTATTCTGTTAGTTTAACAGTCAGAAATAATTACTAGCCTAATAAATTAATGAATTAGCTAAAACAGTACACATTTATTAACTGTCTGCTTTTGAATAGGAGTGAACTGACCTCTCCATTTCTTTTCATGTTATAAAAGCACTCAGATTAAATCTCTAATTTCATAATCTTGTATTAACTTGCGAAATTAGGTATTTATTGGCCTGCTACGTACAGCTTCTTCTTCTTCTTTTGATAGCTACTTGGTGTTTATAAGAGTTTACTTTTTGTATAGCCTATTGTATTTATAAAAAAAAGATGTTGACACAAATTAAGTAACATCCACACTATAAACGTATAAAAATAATAATTTTCAGTTAATCCAAACTTCTTTGAACAATTAAGCCCGCGGGTGCACGCAGAAACCTCAGTTAATTGCCAAATAAGAAAGTTTTTCAAACTCAGCAGAGTCCGACTCACACTTCATTTCCATCCCGAGGATCACACGTCGGGGCCCGCCCATTCTTCGCCTTGATTGGTCCGTTTCTATCAACAAACTGCTGTGTATTTACATTCCGCACTACGATTGGCTGTCGCTGCCATCACTCAGCCGCGTACGTCTGTATAAGGTCTGTAGCTCAACCAGCTGCTGTAACAAACCTGAGATGAAGCTGGAGCGGCTCCGCAGAGCGTCTATCGCAGCTCAAGAGTTTGCCATTTTTCAGCCATAGTTATGATGAAAACCAAATTCCTCAATGCCTTATCATTCCTGGATTTATCCCTTTGTTCGACAATATTCAGATTAGTTTTTGTCGAATTTTATTCGTCAGTTTTTATTTATTTTTAGTTTAAGGTGAGCATGTGGTTAATTTTGCGCGAATTGCAGAGGTGCCACCCAGAGTGAGTTTGGCAGTATGCGCCGCTGGGATTTGATTTCCAACCGAAAGGCTTATGGAATATAGCCTGGTTTGCCACAGTCTGTATGCCTTCTGGTCCAGCCCCGTGAAGAAGAAACTTATCCTACTCAGCATCATGTTTGTAATCTGGGTATACATGCTGTACTCCTGCGTAGGCTACTGCTCCAACATGCCAAGTCTGGTGGTGGAGGGTAACCGGGGCAAGGAGACTAGTTCGGCTGTGGGCAAAAGGACAGAGAGCAGCAGGACGGACCTGGTGTCCAGACTGATGTCCAAACCGCAGCCTTGGGAGGATATAGAGAGCGACTACGAGGAGCCGTCCATCAGGACCGCAGCGTCTAGAGATCTGCTCAATAACGAGCTGGAGACGGACAGAGGCGACGACTGGGACGAGATGCGCGGCGAGCAGCAGAGAGCGCCGGATCCCAGCGCCATGTCCAGCTTCTCCAACGGCTCCGGGAGCAAGAAGCTGCCGCAGGCGATCATCATCGGGGTGAAGAAAGGAGGCACCCGGGCTCTGCTGGAGTTCCTGCGGGTGCACCCAGACATCAGAGCCGTGGGCGCGGAGCCGCACTTCTTCGATCGGAACTACGAGAACGGACTGGAGTGGTACAGGTAAAAATAAATAAATAATTGTTTTTATGCTTTAAATGCAAATATTTTGGGGTTATTTTAAATATTTCGTATTTCTCCACGGGATAATTTTAAAGAGAAAATGGCACTGGGGTGGAAAGGAGATGCTGCTGACACTCATCCGTGCGCCAACGACGGTGCCTAATTAATGGATTGTTCGTATTTTATCATCGCAAATCATTTTATCTGGTTATTTTTTTTTAACTTTCAGAAATATTCGATACAACCAGATAATCAAATTAACTCTAATTTGGTTTATTGGATGTGACCCAATAAAAGTTAACATTTTAACTATCAAATCTGAAGTTTAGAAAACGAAATAAACTCGCGCTGCTTGTGACTTTTGCTTTGTCGCGTCTGTTTGCTTGCACAGATTAGACAAAATTTTAATGAACTCTTTAATTGTGAGGCTTGATTGCACACTGGATCGATGGTGTATGTAATTATGTTTTGAGAAAATTGTCATTATAAGCAGGGGGGTAGATTAGCGCGGACGGGGTCCGGGTTGGATCTGCGATGTGCAGTGATCTCTGTTGGACGCAGCGCAACACTGCACGCGTCTCCGTCAAGTTTAGACTTTGAATTTCAGTTTTTCCTCTTTGTTATTTAGAGATAACAAATCACGTTTATACGGACCTGGAGTTTGAATATCAGTCAAACCTAAAGCTTTTGAGAGTCTGATTTTTTCCATCTGGGTAGCAAAAAGTTTCTGATCTCGGTTTGATTAGACACAAAACTAATTCATTTTGAATTATAAAGGATAACAACAGCGTTTAACCGAACTGTGTGTCCAGATCTGAAAGGCTTTATGTAGTTTGGACCGTTTTTGTGTCAACTGGCTCCACAGGCCTGAATACTAAAAGAGAGGGGGACTACAGGACTAAGTGAGGAGCCTTTGTGGAACAAAACGTCTTCTGAGGTTGATAAACTAACGTTATCCCGTCCATTTGCATCACAAAGTGTTAATATAATGAGCTGAGGGACTGTTGAGCTTAATTACTTCACTTGGCTGGTCACAAAACATTTAATTTATTAAATGAAAATAAAATCTCTGCTTGAGTTTGACTCATCTTCCCATTAGTTTTTGGTTGATTAAGGCTGGTAATTTTAAAACAGGCTGATAGAGGTTAAATTATAGCTAGTAAATACAACCTTATAGCCTGATCAATTTATTGATTGGCTGTTGAATTATCTTCATATTACAACTTTAAATGTTATATTTTCCCTCTACTTATAGTATGTCATTAAAACTCATTTCTATTTATTTATAATTTTTTTTCTAATATAAAAAGCATCAGCTCATCCATGAGCACAGATTTTCTTTCTGGCCAGATTAACAGCTTTATTCTACGTGTTAAACATGCTGGACATGAAACGTGGAAGTGGGCCCAGCTATGTTCCACCTAATCGAGGGGAAAAAGGGCTGAAGTGTTGGCAGCATTTAAAGTAAAGAACCATTCTTTAATTTGTGGGACATTCATGCGCCTGCTTTTGATGCAAACTTTGAGCAAACTTACTGGTTTAAGTTTGTTATTTAACTCAACTTTCCAACTTTTCTGGACTGCAGAAAAGCGTCTGCTTGCTTTTGAGGCAGTGAAATTGAATACTTAAGTTGTGATTTCAGCTTTTTTTAATAAATGAAGCTCAAACATACAGATATGATTTACTTTTTATTTCTTTATTTTTGCCTTCAAAAATAAACGATATAGGAAAACACTTGAGCTGATCATAATGTGAGGAATTGTGATGGATGTGCCAAACAGAAATCCATTTATTTGTTTTTCTCTGACTAAAGTTCAGTCAAGTTGCTGTTTTGGAGCAGAAAAAACTGTCATGACAAACTTTTATGGAGAAGCTAAAGTGAGAACTGTATGTTTGAATGAAACAGCTGGTGTTTCAAGTCCCTGTAGAGAAGGGAAAAGTTAGTTTTTTCTTTTCTTTTATTGCATAAGGATGGACAGAGAAAGGAAATACTTTATTTACAGATCCTTCTAACTGTCCCATTATTGGAGCAGATACTGGAGATGATGTGTGTGTGTAGAGAGGGTGGGGGGGGATTGCATGGCATTGAAATACATTCTGTGGGAACCCGATCTGATCACGGTCTTTTATGGAGTGTGTTTTGTGTCTGAGTTGTGCAACTCACCTCTCCTTGTTTGTCCATTTGCACAATCGCCCTGGCGTCCATCATTGTAGCCAGCTTTCACCATTTTCGCCCCCCCACCCCTCTCAATGGACACGCATTTAGGGCTGGAATGCCACCAAATAAATGCAGCCATAGAGAGCAAGAAAACAGCGAAGGAAAGAAAGTTGAAAATGAAAGGAGGTGGAGATAACAAGTCTTATTGTGGATCTCTGATGTTCCTTGACAGTTTTTATTTGCACCAAAGACAAACACATGATTCATGCGTTTGACCGAGGGGTCCTTGTATCAGGAGGTACACATTTTCACAGTGAGGTCATGCATGAACTGGCTCGTAAGAACACACACACATTCACACACACAGAAAAAGAGTCAAAGCTCAACAGGCCGCTGTGACTGAATGTGAACCGGACTGTTCATTATTTTCTGTTTGCACCTGTTTCGTGTGAAAAGTCTTAGAAAGTTAAACTAGAGTTATCTGATAACAAAGAAAAAACTCGTATCTTAAGTCCACAAATGAGGGTAAATACATAAAGATAATTCCTGAAAAGAGTTCTCTTAGTAGCAGCATCTTTAGCAATTTTCAGCCTGCTGGCTTTTTTTTTTTTATCCTAAGCAATGTAGTTGATTAACAGCAGAAAGAAAGAAAAAAGAAAGGGAGACAGTTATATGGTCACAAAGGCAAAGAAGAAAAAAACATTTTTTATTTGGTTTATTCCAACATTCTGAAGCTGAAATCGCTCAGTCCCCTCACTTTAATTTATCTTGTTCCAATTTAATTGCAGTTTATTAGAAAGTTTCACGCTGCAGCACACACAGATCAGCTGGAAGTTTCCCTTCTCCCACTGCTGCTGCTTTCCTGGTCAAAAGTTATTTTATTTACTTCTAGCTCTTGTTGACTGCAGTCCTCGTGTCGTCCTGTCAGTTTGCGGTGCGTGTTGCTCTCTTCATATTCCGTTTGGCTGTATTGGCTCTGAAGGGTCTTTGATACTTAATTGCCGCGCTGTGGTTTTGCTGTCGTGTCGCAGGCTCTGGTCTGAGCTCACTGTCAGTCCCGAGCGCCACCGACTCTGTTTGCTCCACCCTCAGAGCAGCTTGCAGCATGTTGGAAAGAGTGTATTTAGAGACTTTATAGCCTTGGGGTGGTGTGAAATTTATTGGATGACAGTGTTATGTTTGTAATCTTTTAAAGTTAAATTTAACTGGTTGTTGAGTTCTGCACTATAACATGTTTAATTTTTTAAAGAACTGGTGCTTCATAATGATGCAGCACATCTACTGGAGACCACACGGTTAACTAGACAAGCCTTAAGTGCTAGTGTGATGTGGTTTGTAATCAAAGGTTTGGCTCCAGTTACTGTCAAGAGACTGGTGGGGTTGAGTTGGCGCCACCCCTGAGCAGGATGTCTCTCTGGTCAACCTTTGTATCTAGACTGTGATAAAACTCTGTGGAGGTAAACAGACTTGCAATACAGCGTCTGTAGAAGCTACTTATAGAGCCACAAAACGGACAAGTGGAGCATTGTTGAAAAGGGGGTGCTCCCTCAAGGAAAACAGAAAAAAAACAAAACAAACTTGTTCCACTATCAGACTTGGCTTACTCACGGAAGTCTGCACTGTTTGAAAGCCGTTATCAATCTCCACCCCCACTCGTGGTTCTTGAGCTGGAGTCAGGCTGCAGCTCCTGGCCATGTCAGGGACAGTTCTGGATGGGCGCACTGCCTTTTATCTGCTCGCAGCAGGAGTGCTCTTATTTCGATGTAGGTGACCCGTACATTCTGTGTTGCCACTGACCTCGCCCTTCCTCCTTCCTCTCAATGGCCAAGCAGGGCCACCTGGTTCTATAGAGCACCAGTGAAAGGAATCAAACTGGCAAAACATCCACTGAGGATGTTTGCATACATTGTTAGAAGTCTGAGGTGTTTTTTTTCAATTTAAACAGGCTCAGCTGGGAAACCACAAATAATTTTCATCTGCTGTCACAAAAGCCTGAAACCCTCAGACATTGTACACAAATGTCACCGTGGACTGGCTCCTCTGGGATCGCCGGTATTGATTGGTCAGGCCTGATTGGAGGTAATGTGTAGAAATAGGTTAAGGGCTTTTGACTGGGGTCAGACTCACGTCTGCTTGCTGATAAAGTCAGTGTGATGAAAGCTTAAGAAAGCTGCAGGAAGCTACAAGTTTTTACAGTTTGGTGAAGATGACAACACTTTAAAAAATTAGTTCTGCAGTTATGCAAATGAGGAGGATTTTGAAACTGCTTGTGCAGCATTTTCAAGTGTTTTGTCCAGTTGTGCAGAAGACAAGTCTGAATTCAGATGATTAGATGCTTTGACTCTTTGATTGCTTCCTGATTCCTGGAACCCTGCAGCTCCTCGGAGACTGAACGGCCGGCCAGCCAACCGTACAGCTGACAGCAGGTTCACATCCTCTCCTCAAATCCTCAATCACAGTGGTCAACATAAAAAACAATCCCTGTGCCTCTCTGTCGGCTAAACTTCCACCTCCCAGTTCCTCCCTTAAACATCATCCCACCCCTTATGAGACGTTCCACATTCTCCAGCTGTGCACTTGTACCGCTGATGTGTAAGAATAGCGTCACATGTCATGCTCGGTTTGTCCGGTCCCTGGGCGGAGCTCGCTGGAGGCCGCACTGACCACTCTCCCTTTGGTCAGCATGGAAAGAAAGGAGGCCCGTTCTCCCTGCTGCCTAAGCTGGCATGGCCTGTTTGAGAACACACAGCGACCAGGAGGTGGAGAAAGGGAGAAAAGGCAGCTTTCATTCCCAAATTACAACCGGTTAATAGTGAAAGGAGAGACCTGTGGAGAGGGTCTCCTCCTCCTCCTGGTGTCCAGTGACACACCAGTGAAGACAATATGGCTGCCACAGACAAGAACCTCCTGCTGAAGCAGATGATAAAAGAGCAGCCTGACAGGAAGTTGCCGTCAAAGATTCACACACTTCTGAATTCACAAGGATGATTCAAGCAGGAAAACACAGACACACACACACCTATAAAAAGTGAACTATTGTTTGTGCTTGTTCACACTGGAAGCAGCCTCATGTGACGGCTGGTGTGTGTTGGCTTTGTCTTCTCCCTGCTTTACGGATGCAGTCAAGGTATTATAGGAACGCCAAGAATAGCATGCTGGCAGAACTTTAATGAAGTAGATTTAGACGGAGAAAGAAAGATGGAGAAAGCAGCGAACAAGTCCTCCCTCTGTGCCATGTGTGAATTACTCCATTCTTAACGAGGTAATAATTTGGATGTTTTTACACGTCAGAACAAAACCAGACATCCTCCCTCTGGTCATTCACTGCTGCTAAATAAACACTTAGAAAAAAAACACCTGGAGGCCGAAGAACACAAGCACTGATATTGTTACACTCATTAAAAATAGGTTAGTTAAATAAGTCCGCGCTGCTTTCTGAGGAAGGCAGAGAAATAGAAGTAGTCAGAGGAAGAGGACATTGTGATGACTCCAAACCTGTAAAGCTTCACTTGTCCCAGGTATAAAGTCCCAGAGGTAACCATTAGGGTGTTGGAGAGTGTATCTGCCTGTGGGAGAGAGGACACACACACAGACAGAGAGCGACCGAGGTCCCCCGAGGTTTCCATTAGCCTGGCAGTAAAAGAGCAGAGCTCATTAGAAGCCCTGAGTCGTCTCTCCACCCTGGCTGCTCGACACTAGTCGCTCTCTCCATTTAGATGTTCTCCCAGCGCAGTCGGTGCTCTCATAAGAGATATAAAAACACTTCAGCTTAACTGAAAGACAACCTGGCCCCATTTTACTCAGTGCCAATTATTTTGCACCATGCAAAGGTTTTTATTTTTATTTATCTATTTATTTATTTTTGCCACCTTAAACAGTTTGAATCAGCAGGAAGTTACAGGAACTGCAAAGACTGTTTACTAGAATAAAACCTTACTGATATTAGCTTTTTATCTTATACCAAAACATAGAAAAACAGGATATTTAAATCTTTGCAACATTTTTATGTGAAAATTTGTCAATTAAAAATAAAGAATATATAGGTTTGGTGTTACGTTGTCTTTAAAATGTCTTTGTTGCTCATTTTAATTGTTTAATTAAATATGTGTATTTGTTTTTTTTTAAATTTTATTTAACTTGGTTACTTACTTGTATTCTAACAAACTAAGGCATAAATAGATATTTATTATTTAGAATTTAATCTGGATGAAAAATATGGTCTTTAATAAAAGAATTTGAGCATTGTGCATTAGATGAGTCAGAAGTGTGTCAATCTGAACATGTTCAAACTATATCAAATGACATGGACCTTGTGTAATGACTTCCAGTTATAGGTACCACAGCCTTATTGCTGGGGAACTGCTAACAAAAACATGACAACAAAACTTCAAAGAAATCACAACAGCATTTTAAAAATTCTCATTTTCTGAAATTAATTTGTTTTTTATTTTGTTGTGTTTTCTTTTCCAGAATTAAATGTTTTTATTGTCTTTGCAGCAGTGCAGTGTTTTGTGCAAAACAAAGGACTAAAAGTACAAAGTGTAACAATATTAAAGAAAATAAATCCATCAAATAGAAAACATGTTTCAGAAAATAAGCAATCTAGTAGATAAAACAAAAAGAACATTAAAAAAGAAAAGACCCAAAACACTGCATTATCTAAAAAACAAAAACAACTATTTCTATTTGTTTTTTGAGTAGTTGCGTCCTTGTTTTTTTGTTGTGCTTTCTAAAGTATTGCTTTCTATTTATTTTTTTGTTGTTTTCTTAAATGTTTCTAATTTTCTGTCTTTTCCTAAATGCTATTTACTGTTTCGTCTTGCTTTCTACAATGCTGCTGTTTTAGTTTTATTGTTGTTTTCTAAAATGTTTTTTCCCTTTCTTATTATTGCGTTTAACACCTCAGTCCCTCTGTACACAACACCTCCTTTCATTTCGCCTGTGACACACAACCCCACCCCACGCCTTACACAAGCCGCAGGTGTCTGCAGTTAAAAAAAAAAAAAGACTCAACTTTTATATGTTTATTCGCTCACTTTGCATTTTCTGTACCGCTTAGTCCAATTTAGGGTAATGGGGGCTATCACAGCAGTTAGCAGTGGAGAGGCAGGGTACACTCTGGACAGGTCGCCGTTCATCACAGGCCAACACAGAGAGACAAACAACCTCTCACAATCACACACACTCCTAGGGAGAATTTAGAGTAACCAATTAACCTAACATGCATGTCTTTGAATGGTGGGAGGAAAGAGTACCCGGAGAGAACCCACGCATACACGGGGAGAACATACAAACTCCACACAGAAAGACCACTGTTCGAGTCTCCCCCCAGTAACCAGTGACCTTCTTGCTGTGAAGCAGCGGTGTTAACCACCACACCACCAAGCGGCCTGTTATAATAAAGAAGATAGCTAAAACTGGATGAGTTGAATGCTTGAATCCACCTCTTCTTAAAACAGTATATAAATGCTTCAGTCATTCATTTAAATAGAAAAATAAAAATGTAGCCAGTAATAACTACATTAATCTGTCCTTAAACAGGATTTCTAAATGGGTTGCTGTCTTCATGGTGCTCTAAATTAATACAGGACTCCAAATCCAAAGAAAAGTATAGGATTACCTGAGGAATTCTGATGCCACACTTTCCATCTCTGAAAGGAGCGGGTTAATTGTCACGACCGGTGCTGTCTTATTCATTATGGCTAATTATATGTTGGGTGTCAGCGTGTCTTTGGGAATTTGTAAAGCATTAACCTGCAATGACAGCTGCAGGATGAGCACCGGAGGCAAAATAATAACACAAACACACAGGAAGATGGTTTTTCTGCTGAGTGAATGACATACAGTAAAGGGGGGGAATCCCCACTCACACACACACACACTGTAGTTCACCTGTCTTCACAGAGGTGTGCAGCCAGTTACGGATGACAGCCAATTCAAACAGGATGCAAAGCAGCTCGCTCACTCTTTCAGCCTGTGTGTGTGCACGTCTAGGGAGTGGGGGGTGGTGGCATGTATGTTCTTCTCGAGTCTGTTTCATCTTTTATTCATCTTTGCTGTAGCTAGATCAAGGAGTCTGCCTCCTGGTGCATGTCAAGTGTCAGGAAATCAGTCAGAATGGCTGAGTCTGCCTTACACACCCACACAACAACACCCCGAAATGCTCACTCACACACACCCACACACACGTCTGCAAGTCTTCACCTGCATTTTCTTATTGTTGTTTGCCTTCATTGTTTCTATATTCCGTCACAGTTCATCGGTTTCCTTCGTCCCAGCTGTCAAGCAGTCGCACCCTGACACTGATGGAGTGGTGGAATGTGTGGCTAGCTTCGAGCTAACACCTTCAGCAAACACGCAGAGCAAACACACTGATTAGAGAGGATTACAAGTGCTAAACAAATTCTGGGGAATATCACCAAAGTGCTGGATTTCAAAGTGTGTGTGTGGGTGTGTGTCTGCTGGCCAAGGCACAAACAATAAGTAGTCCGATTGCCGTGGAGGCATTCAGTGACTCATCTTGTATCGCATGTCAAACAAAGTGGTGAGATGTTGTGTTAAGTGTCACCAAAACGATGGGATCTTTCATCTTTAATTCTTTTTAAAGAAAGCCAGATAAATGAAGCTTTCTGGGCAACATCATTGAATAGATAAGGAAAAAGAAAAAAAGAGACAACACTTGTGAAGGAATGCTGTTTCCCAATTCATGAAGGGACGGGGAGGAGAGGTATTGCTATTTTCTGCTCTCTGCCATCCCTTTCACCAGCTCTGCTGTTTTATTTATGCCACATGGTGGGCTCCCTCGCTTTGCTGCAGTGTTATTAACAAGTAATTCTAGGCAGCCATCTACGGCTGAGATCTGTTGTGGTTCCAGGCCTGAAAGATTGTTGTGGCGCCGTAAGTTCCCCCCATTTTTTTCCCAGAGGTGCAAAAAAAAAAAAAAAGAAGCACCAAATCTACTTGAAAACAGATTTTCCTTTTTTTGTGGGAAAAATGATAGTTTCTTATAAAACTGAATAATTTGTGCTTGTCACGCCTCTACGGTGCTGCCCATCATAAGGCAACCACGATAGTGTCAGTGAGGAATGTCTCAACCTCACACAGTATTTTCAGGTCGTACCGCTGAAGAGGGGCCGACATGTAGTCCAAGATATAATATGTGGTGGTTAGTTTCTGTTTATTTATTCTACTGTACTACTGTCTGATGTTGCCTCCAAAACCAGGCTGGGTTAGAGCCCAAAACCAGTCTGGACAATCTCTGACCACAAGGCCTGACTCTGCTTCTCCCACTTGTTGATTCATTGTTCCTGTCATTCACTTTGCATCTCCTACACGCTTGGGCAGCAGGAAGCTCCACGCGGACGGAGCGTACAGCTCCCCGATTCAGTTAAAAATGATGGATGGATGGGTTGCATCTGGTGTGTTAACTGTTTTGTTTACTTGGGAGGTCAGTAGATTCCCATGCTGCTCTGACATGGTGCAATGTCTCATGGAGTTCAGGGGTCTGGGAGCTGCATTCATCAACCAGATCAGGACTTCAAATCCAGACATAGTTGGGTGTCAGAATGTCAGTGAGCTGTTGCACCATATTCTTCAAACTTTACCCTAATGAAGACTTTGTTAGTAGAAATGTTCCATGTACTGTGAAACCAAAGCCTGTATGAGTGTTTTAATTTTTTCCAGTTGTAACCACGGTCTTCTGCTCACAAATCTGACTGTCTCATTCATCCATCTTTAAGGGAATTTGAAAAATTCAGCCTAATTTTGGGTTGGCCAGTGGCTAGCAACTGTTGGCGAGGCTATAAGCCTTTCTAAACAGATTCTGTTTCGTCAAGCAGCACAGATAGAGCAGAAAATAGTCCACAGTAGCGCCAGTCTTACTGACAGGCACTTTTGACAAAAACGTTCCCAGTAATCGGAGGAGGAATTTAGCTGTCAGGCAGCTTCCCTCCTTATAGCTGCATGATCTGCCCCATCCAATGCAGGGCTCTGCCATCCAGGCCTGAGTCTGTGATACTAGGCTAGCATGAATTATTAATCCTTTTAGCAGACAGATGATTTGGACAGGCTTCCACTCAACCACCTTCCTGAGTTTCCAGTGACACCATTATTCAGTGAAGCCTGTTAATTTGAAACCTCAGTATGATCAGGTTGATGAGGCAGTAACATTGCACACAGGTGCTAAATATACATGCACAAATAGAGACTTGTTAAATAGCATGTGCTGTGATGTGCATGTCTTTTTTCTTCTATCTCCTCCAAATTATCCAAACAAAAACCCAGACACATATAGACACACGCAGAGCCCTCTTTAGCATACACTCCTGCAAGATCTCAGCTTTAAAGAGGGAACTCTGGTTCTTCTCAGCCAGGAAATGAACTGTCAGGAAGCCCTAAGTGTCCACATACTAACAGCTGGACCCCACTTCTAGTGCTTGAAAGAGAACGCTCTTCTTCTTGTCTGCACCAGAGTGGCCCAGAGGACCATAAACCACCTTCTTTATTCTTTGAATTTACAACCAAAGTCATGCTATGTGGTTGGATGTAATGTCAGACTCCAGAAACTGTGGGGTGTATTTCAAAATGTCTAGCTTCTGTATGAGCTTAAATGTTACTTTGAAAATATTTAGTGTGCTGACAGAGGCGTGCATGCCTGCCTTCCTTAGTAGTGACCATAAAATATGTGTGTGTGTTTCATAAACCTGCATACTAATAATGAACACATTTTTATCTACCAGCAGCTCTTGCATGAATTCATGCATTAATCATCCATCATTCCCTCTTGTCTTCAAAAACATACTTGTAAAAGGGATTTGTGCATCAATATCAACTTAATATTCTTCATTTTTTTGCACATTTTGCCCAAACTCGTCATCTCCAGGGATTGAAAAGCTCAAATTCAGGACACATTTGACTTCAAACGAACATGGAACTCCAGATCCTTATCTGCCAATAAGGAATCAAACTGTTTCTTTGTGTTTCCTAAAAAATGCTTAAATATGCGCCACATCAGTTCATGAAAAGGGCTCGGTTAAGAGGCCCTTGTTAGAAGAAACAAAGCCTTTCAGTACTTCTCTCCTAATTTCCTCCCTCTCATGCTTCCCACTTGTGAAGTGTCACTTTGCTATCAGACCTCAGGCCCTGATTGCCAGGGGTCGAGTGAACCTTGTAGATCAGTGGAAAAGAAAGCAGTTTGAAGGGCAGAGTAGAGGCTGTGTGTCACTATAAAGCAATGTTGTGGTTGTCCCTGCTTGATTTCCCAGAAGGAGGAATTATTCTGCTTTCTTATCTCAGTTTATTGTTACAGGTTCATTAAACTTGAAGCTACTTTGTGGACTGTTCAGAGTACGCTGTTGTTTTGGGTGGTGTTACCTCCCAGGGGAAGACAACACGTACTCCAGGGTCTTCAAGCCATAGAAACTGCTCCAGCTTCAACCACTCCCTCCCCCCTTCTGGTAGATACAAAATGTCCTCTGATTTGTCTATATTCAAATCCACAAACCCTAATTTGGGATTCAAATGCTTTTCAACATCCAGACATGTGAGACAATTGAAAATCCTTTTGTATGAAATAGAAAAATCAACAGATGCACCACCAAAGAGCTTCTTCTGCTTTTGTCTGTGAGCAAACTAGTCATTTTGTCAAGGATGCTGCGACACAGGCGGCTAAGTGGCAGCCCGTTATCATCAAATCAAACGTGACAGGAGGGAGGCAAAGGCATCAGACAGAAATAACTCGCTTCCTGCCTCCCGTTTAGCTCCAGCAGGGACGAGGAGTCTAAAAACACAGGCCAAAGGGCCACTCTGCCGGCCCTCGTTTGATGCTGTCACTGACTAGGGCCTCTGCTTTCTGTCTTATCACTGCTTTTGGCATGTCTTTCAACTTGGAAATATTCTCAGAGGACGAAGGTGCAGAGGGGCAAAAAGGAAAAAAAAAGAAAAAAAAAACACAGATATGAGAAAGCATCAAGCAAACGGGTAGTTTTGTTTCATGATATCAGTTATTTACATTATCATTGTTCCTATAGTAGACAGTAGGACCCTGAGGAATCATTGCTATCTAAGTGGAACAGGGTGTTTGGAGGGCAATTTTGGCACACGCTTCACTTAAGAGCTCTCCAAAAGGCTTCTCTCACTCGAGGTTGAGGGATGGAGAAGTGCTCCACTCATCTCCCCCTCCTCCTTTACCTTCCTCCTCTATTTTCCTCCTCTCTACCCTGCCCCCATCCCCGCCCCTCTGCCCTGACCACTGCCCTGCTCACCCTTCCACTCAGGGACAATGGTGCACTTTGAAAGAAAAGCAGGAAAAAAGAGGAGCCCTGTGTCACAGAATTGCCTGATTGCTGACGAAATCTTTAAAAGAAGAACCTCATAAATCAAAAGGGAACATAATAGGCATTGTTCCTCCAAGAGCTGCTTGTCCCACTAAAATTCCCCTCCTCTTGGGTTCTTTGGCAGCAAGAGTGGGCAAAGTCAGAGGTGGAGGTTTTTTATTAGGGGTGTGCTTTTCTTGTAGAGTTGGTGCTTTTTTTTTTTTTTTTTTTTTTTTTAAGGAGTTTCCTCATCACTTTCTTTCTTGCTGTCTGACCATCCCCTTATTTTATGCTTCTGCAACCCCCAATACTAGATGTTAAAAAAAAAAAAGGATTCCCTGAGCTTGGATCAGCATAATCTATCACTATGCACATTGTAACTTAGGTCTCCTCCCTATCTCCGTGCTGCATTGTCATGTTGAAATCGGATTATGTGGGGAGCCATTTGATTCTTCTGTTTGGCCCCGGACTCTTTTTGTATGTTGGCACAAGGAATGACAAAAAGCATGCAGGCATTATCGCCATTGTGCAGTGAGAGAATGACGAATAGTCAAGTCAAGCATGTTCGGTTTATTCTCCTTGAAGTTATTAAAGAGGCATTGTATAAACAGTTTGAAATTGTGGCACATCTTTCTGAATTTACTCACTGTTTGTTTTCTTTTTTTTCTATCCCTAGACATGGTTTGTCTGTCATGCACACGCGCTATTTATCTATTTTGATTTCAACAGGGTAATAATGAACTTTTTGGGGGCAGCCTTGCATTCCCTCTATTTGCTGCATTGCCGTGTCTGCAATCAAAATGATGTTATCATAATTAGATCACTGGAGCTGCATTAAGATTACACAAATCTGCCAAAACCATGGTTACCTGGCACTACCCTGGGACTCCAGAGTCTCTCTTTTAAGGGGGAGAGTCTTGCTCACAAATATGTGCATCGACAGAGAGCTGATGTCACATGAATTAACCATGAGTGAGATGGACATGAACTAGATTCCAGGTTTTTTAGAGTAGGAGGAGTAGCAGTTGGAGCTTTGAGGAAGAATCACAGGTTCCTGAAAGCAAGGAAATTGTGCGGCATTGTAGCTTCAACATCTTTTACCTCTCAGCTTGCAAATGTATTGTGTAGGATTACAACAGATTCTGAATGGGATCCACTGCTACAGTATTGTCAACACAAAGGCATATCAGCGTTCAAGCCTAAACAACAAAAGGTGGCTTTAGGGTGCAACAGAAATCTTATCTGTGAGAGTGTGTTCACCCTGATAGATCAGTGCCTTCAGTTATCTCTCTCTTTCTTTGTCTTTTCCTTCAAGTGCAGTTGGATTTTGGTGCGTCATTTTGTTTTTTTCATGCCTTGAGGGTCAGTTATTACCTTTTTTGCTGTATGTTGAGCTGTCAGGGGTGGACATTGCTTAAATTTGCCTTTTTATACATCATGGCACACAACAGGTAAGATGTCAGAGCGTGCACGAGGCAGTAAACGATGCCAGCTCGCTTCCCTGTGAATTCTGCTGACAATATCTGCTCTTTTCTCACATTACGCTGACATTGTGTCAGCGAGCCAGAAGGGTAAAATCAGTTTGACGTCTGATCCGACTGTCGATGAGTAACGTCTAGAAAAGCTCGGGTTCGCAGTGGGGTGTACAAAAAAAAACAAAAAAAAAAA
The DNA here is from genome assembly GCF_017639745.1 of Melanotaenia boesemani. Classification (NCBI taxonomy): domain Eukaryota; kingdom Metazoa; phylum Chordata; class Actinopteri; order Atheriniformes; family Melanotaeniidae; genus Melanotaenia; species Melanotaenia boesemani. Next base: position 7,828,656 of record NC_055702.1, read on the forward strand.
ACAGCAGCAGTCCATAATTTGAACCTTTTCCATCTGTTGAGAAGCAGAAACACATTTGATCCCATGTAAATCACACAGGCTGGTTTTCTTCCAGGTCTGAAGGCCAGAAAGAGAAAGGCGATCCATCTCTCAATGTCAGTCAAACCGCTCTTATCGCCTCCACCATAATCTAGACTCTCACGGTTGGCCAACAATTCTGAAACCTAATGCAGAGAGATCAGAGGGCATTCACTTTTCTTCCAAAACCAGTTGCTCTCAAATACTGCTCAATTATATGTCTGCCTTTCTGTATAAGGCTCATCAACCAGCCCACCCCCTGAAAACCATTCTTGTAAAAAAAAAAATAGATTTCCTTTCTGTTACAGGCTGCATCATCTTTCAGTACTGTTACATTTTTTTTTCTTTTTTTATGCATTTATGGGTCCGATGTTGGGTGGGGCTCCATGGCACAGTATGCCTGAGTCAGCAAAGCAGATTGGGTGGTATAAAAAGGGAGGAGGGATTTTTAATTGAGCCTGACCACTTTGGAACATTACATCCAGCAATGAGGTTTGTGGAAAGCCAAACTCAGGGAAGACAAGTTAGCTATTGGAAGTCAAACATTCTGTGACATCCTTAAGGTTAAAAAAAAAAACTATATTACTCTAAATATCACTGAATATTTTTTAGCGTTTCTAGCATTAGTTATAATCATTGAGGAGGAGAAGGATTTATGAAAATGAGCTGATGTCAGAAAAATGCAGCTCTTAATCCCCTAATAGGGTTGAAAAAAGCTTGGCCATGTTTAGAAATTCCTTCAAAAGTACCCGTGTTTATGTTGTAAATAAGCATTTTCTGTTTTTTGTCAGGAGGGAGATATCTTGCAACCAACTCAGCTTGTTGATGTTGGAGAACCGCCTTCACTAATAGGTTTTCAAGCTCTTTAATAAGACTAAACAGGCTCAGTGAGTCATTGATTGCCGAACATAGTACACTCAATCAACTTGATTACATTATGCAAGACTTTTCTCCGCCTTACCCTTCTCTTAACCTTCTTTTTGCCTCCTCTTGTTTCTTTTTCTTCAGGGAGCTGATGCCGAAGACCCTGGAGGGCCAGATCACCATGGAGAAAACCCCCAGCTACTTTGTGACCAGAGAGGCTCCGGCGAGGATATCAGCCATGTCCAGGGACACTAAATTAATCGTCGTTGTGAGGGATCCCGTCACCAGAGCTATCTCAGACTACACGCAGACACTGTCAAAGAAGCCTGACATTCCCTCTTTTGAGAGTCTCACCTTCAAAAACAGGACTACGGGGCTCATAGACACCTCATGGAGCGCCATCCAGATCGGCATCTACGCCAAGCACCTGGACAACTGGCTGCAGTACTTCCCCATGGACCAGATCCTGTTTGTTAGCGGCGAACGTTTGATCAGCGACCCGGCCGGAGAGCTGGGTCGCGTGCAGGACTTTTTAGGCCTCAAGAGGATCATCACAGACAAACACTTTTACTTCAACCAGACCAAGGGATTCCCGTGCCTCAAGAAAGCGGAGGGCAGCAGCAAGCCGCACTGCCTGGGAAAAACCAAAGGCCGAACCCATCCGAACATTGATCCCGAGGTGGTGCAGAGGCTACGGGACTTCTACAGACCCTTCAACATGAAGTTTTATCAGATGACGGGACATAATTTTGGTTGGGATTGATATGGAAGCCACAAAAGACATTTTTTTAAAATCATTGAGGCAGTTTTTTTTCTGTAAATCAATCGCAAGATGTGGAGAAATTGCTATATATATGTAAATGTACAGAAATCTATTTTATAATAATTTATTTTTATTTCTAAGCAATTAATTCACTAAGCTGCCTAACCATATTTGTACATAACATCTGACCCACATGTTGTTTTAACATTCCTCATCTTAGGTCTGAATTCTCCTGCTCCGCTCTTGTGATCCTGTAAACTCAGTGGATTTATCGGTGCTTCATAATGCAGATAATCAGCAATGACTGTAATAGAAACTAAGATGGAAGATGTAAAAGCACCATATTACGGGTACAGAGTGCTCACAGAGAAGTGGAGAACACCCATCCATGCATATCCTCATTTATATGTGCATCATAACTTTACCTCCATCCTCTTCAAACTTTGAGTGTGATCTTTTATAAAGTGTTTCACATCCTTTTTAAAGCCCAGTTTTCATGCACTTGCATCAGCCTAAGCAACAGAGCTAATGTCCTATTCCACTCAATAACAGGTTGATCAATAGGCCTAATTGATACTCATTGTGTCACTCATGCTTAAAGTATACAGCTGCCCTTTCATTCTCAGCACTCCTGCTGCCTGCTCTAATGAATGACCCATCCATCAAACGTTAAATCCCATCTCGAACCACATAAGGGCCCATGTTAACATTATGGTAATCGGGTAAAGGTAGCTGGCAGATCGATCGAGCCGCCGCTCCCCAGCTCCCTATTAGAAGCAGTGTTGGCTCAGAGCCAGGCTCTTGCCCTATCTGCTCAGTTCAAAGGTCACACAAAGTCTCAATCAAATTTCCTTGAGAAGCATTTGATTTGTTGAGTGCAGAGTCGGATCTCTGCAGGTCAGGGGAAGTGTGTGCCTTCTTTTCACTGTCTTTGAGTGTGAACCTCAATCTTTGCGTGGAGCAGCCGGGGCATATCTGCCAGAAATCTAGCAGAAAGGTTGAAAAGATGACAAACAAACAGCAACTAGGTTTTGCCTCAGTGAAATGGCACTTCTTCAAACAGAAAGAGGTCCGCCAGGCCCTGTCTTAGATTGCAGACTGACGAGATAAAAGGAGCAGGAAAGGTTTTTGTGAAGCACTCACAGCACAGCATGACTAGCCTCAGGCAGGGTTTCCTTGTCTAACCTCCGGTATCATCAGAAAACCTCATGTGCCATCATGCATGGCCTATATACTTTATGCCTTATTCACCATCATCATCCTCACATTTCACCTCTGCACAATAGATCTTAAAACTCTACCTGTTGCCAAAAAAAAAAAAAAAAAAAAAAAAAACAACTGTAGGGTAATATCATATTTCACACAGCTTAGACTCTATGTGCTTTTCCCTGCATTGCCTCTTAGTTTTTCTCTTTCTACTTGAATTCTTGATATGCAAGAGGGAGAAGACGTGTGGTTGTTTTCAATGATGCCTCTCCAGCAAGTGGCACGCTATTATATGGGCACATGAGATTCTGTGCTGCACTATGCTATGCATGCTCTGCGTAGTGGTCATTATGTAAATGCAGCAGGCATAATAGGAAGTGGTTATCTGTGTCCAGAGAAGGGTTTCATGTGTTTAGGCAGAGCCCAGACTGAATGTACACAAGCTTTCCTCACATAATTCCCTCAAATAATTTTAAAGTTCAATTTGCTCATCCTTTTCTTTTAAAATTAAGAAAAAATTGTGCCTCTTTAACTGTCCAATTCACAATTATAAGCCTGCTCTTGTCATAAAAAAACATATATTGATCAATCCAGCTGTACTTTGCAGTTGAAACCAACCAACTGATTTACCTCCAAACCAGTGGTTGCAGGAGAGATGGAGGATGTTACACTGTACTTTTTTTTTCTTTTTCTGAAGCAGTATCTTTTACTTTCATTCTGCCTGAACGATGATACTTTAAGTGAGAATTTATGAGGAGAAAGGTTTCACGTCTCCCTCTCTCCTTAGTGCAATGTTCACTGATAAAAAAAAAACAAAAAAACAAGCATTTAATGAGTTCTTCTCTAAACAAGCAACATCAGACATTTTCCCTTAAACTTATGGAAATGCTACATTTGAATTCTGGTCACATTCATCTAATTAAGGGGATATTTTAAAACAAAAATAAAAACACAAAAAAGGAAATAAAAACATTTGCATTCATGGTTTTACTCCATGTTAGTGCATCGGTTATGGTTGAGTTTTATTCAGCCTGTTTTGAGATCTAAGAAATGTTGGAAATGTTTGTCTTATCCACATATATGTATTAGACTAGCAGATCTGTATGTACAAAAATGAAAAAAAGATGTGTAAATCAAGTATTTTGTGGTATGTAAATCAAAGGAGTTAATTTTACACAGTGCAAAATGGAACAGATGTTTCTAGACGATTAAATAATGAACATTGATAATATTTCTTTGTAAGAAGAAATAAATAAAAAGTATATATTTTACCTAAATTTCTTAACTCAGATCTTTATTTCCTTGGTTCTATTAAAAGGTTTCATTGTTTAAAAGCCACTCAGATGTAACCTTTTTAATGAATGAATGAAATATGTGTTTAAGGTGTGTTTATTTTGGATATAATGAAAGAAGAAAGTGTCAAGCAGTTCTAAAACCAATTGCAAAGTATTGTAATAAATGGTTAAATTTATTTTAGATCAAGTAAAGGACAAAAATATTGAATCAAACAGGCGAAAAAAAATCTGGAATTACAACTTGGAATTCTAAAACAAATGCTTTTAATATGCATTTGAAAGAGAGTGCTTTCATACTATGATATGCTCCACTTGTTTGGAACAAGTTACAGGAAATATGCAAGACAGAGGTCACTTGAAACATGAAGCTCCTTCAAGAAGATAATTCGATGTGGAGTATGGCAAAAAAGTTGGTTGTTCTCATTTAGCTGTGTCTAATATTTGTGGGACAGATATTAAATGGAAACATATAGGTAGACTAAAGCAGGTGGTAACACATGAAAACCTACAGCAATATACCTTGAAAATGCAAAATGCACTACAAAAGAAAAGAACAGAAAAAGGAAGTCCTCGTTTACGACCGAACTGTAAGAAATTAGTAGGATTTAGACATTTGGAGAAGCCAAAACATAACCCACTTAAACAGAAGAAGAAAAGTTAGAGTTATTTATAGAGAAACATAACATAACATCACGTAACATAACATAACATAACGTAATATAACATAACATAACGTAATATAACATAACATAACATAACGTAACGTAACATAAAATAACATAACGTAACATAACGTAACGTAACGTAACGTAACGTAACATAACATAACATAACATAACATAACATAACATAACATAACATAACATAACATAACATAACATAACATAACGTAATATAACATAACGTAATATAACATAACATAACGTAATATAACATAACATAACGTAATATAACATAACATAACATAACGTAACATAAAATAACATAACGTAACATAACATAACATAACATAACATAACATAACGTAATATAACATAACATAACGTAATATAACATAACATAACATAACATAACATAACATAACATAACGTAATATAACATAACATAACGTAATATAACATAACATAACATAACATAACATAACATAACATAACATAACGTAATATAACATAACGTAATATAACATAACATAACGTAATATAACATAACATAACGTAATATAACATAACATAACATAACATAACATAACATAACATAACATAACGTAATATAACATAACATAACGTAATATAACATAACATAACATAACATAACATAACATAACATAACATAACATAACATAACGTAACATAACATAACATAACGTAATATAACATAACATAACATAACATAACATAACATAACGTAATATAACATAACATAACGTAATATAACATAACATAACATAACATAACATAACATAACATAACATAACGTAACATAACATAACATAACGTAATATAACATAACATAACATAACATAACATAACATAACATAACATAACATAACATAACGTAATATAACATAACATAACATAACATAACATAACATAACATAACATAACATAACAACATAACATGAAGAAGACTGCCAGAAGCAGAAAGTACTTTTTAATGTACTCTATCTTGCGCTGGTAAAGCGTCATCCATCTTGGTGGTGGTTTTAATGCTGCTATATGGTTCTGGTTCTAATTCAGTTTGTAATTGTGCTTAACTCTCATCCTCATTTTCTGCTGTGATAAGCTTGGTGTGACCTTGCTGAGGGGATGATTGTTTCAGCTCCGTACTGTACATTCTTTGTGTTTATCCACTAAGTCAGTTACATAAGAGGTGACTCCATTCTACTGGTAGCAGATATCAGTTTAATACTTTTTAATACTGGACTGTGTCTCAGTTGCTTATTTAGCGTTTTTGTTAGGTTGCACTAGCTTTGGATTAATGGTTGCTTTTTATTCAGTTAGGTTGTCATCGTTTTCAGTTAATAATTCTTCACCAAATGGCCCATGGCATGGTCTTCCAAATTTATTATCATCTTAAACATTACCCAAAGATAAAGATGTACACACATTTGATGCAAGGAACTCCATTCATTCAGTAGTCTTGAACTTTTGATCTATTAGCTTATCTATAGTTCTCCTAGGCATTGCATGTTATCCACCACTACTTCTTTGAGTATATTACTTAGTATTTGTTTCAGAAATGCCACCCAAAAAAATCACTCTTATTGTGGGGGCACAGTGACCAGTTACAGCTTCCTTTAAGACCCAGAAATCTTGGATCAGTGGATGCCCTTTTTTTTCTGGCCAGAAACAGTCATGGAAATGTTTATTTGCAACAGTTCACAGACAAAGGTTTTATAAAACATTTCATATCCAACACTGAAAAGGAACAAGTTGGAAACCTGAACAGTAAATGAAGCTTTTTGAGATATTTTATTGCATTTTTAAATATGGGTACACTGAGTAAGGGCTATAACATTACTTTGTGTTAATACACTTTTCCTGGGCAATGGAAAGTATCCATTTGTACACCTGCTCAGGGACACAGTTACTCACACAAGCAACCATAGTTTGGATTTAACCCGCCCCCACACACACTGCACAGATTGTGTACAAAGAAAAACCATTAGCACCTAAGCCAAGGGTCACAGCTGGGGAGTGTGTAGGCAAAATTACATTTCACAGTATATATGGTGAGGAACTCTCAGGTAACATAATCCAAAATGTTGCATGACTGCAGGTAGTGAACAAATGTACCAAACGGAAACATCCTGCTTTAATCTTTAATCTCGTGCTGCTCTTCTTTATTTGTATTGTTCATTGTATGTTACATTGAACAGTTTTGTTTGAGAAAGACTTTTTAAGTCAAACGTTATGTCTCCTTATATATGAAGGAATGATTATGTCTCATCCTTACTGTGAAAACACAAGTAAGTATTTTGAGACTAAAACGCTTCCTAGCCAGTGGTGGCTTGTTAATATGGGGCACTTTCCTCAGCAGCTCCTTCCCTTCTTAAACATAAAATGACATAATGCAAAGTCATTAATATCCTGAAATAGGTTACTTTTACAGTGTGCCTCCATGTGTCTGGTAGGTCATCATTGATCGACAGCTGGTTTTATTTGGTTAATTACTTCTTGTATAAATGTAAGACCTCCAACCTTTTGCTAACAGGTGACCTTAGGCTGCTCTCGCATTGGCTCTGTCCAGACTCTCGTAGCTCTCTGCATTCCTAGCCAATCAGCAATGTTTCAGCTTCTTTTCTCCATCAAGAGGGATTGATTCTACACCTGTCAATCAAAATCACACCTCTGGTATTCAAATGTAAAGCAGTTCAAATTTCACAGCGTTAAACACTGATGGTGACTAACAAACTGAAAGCAGATGAACCTGAGGTAGAAATGGCAGTTTTGTGGGAAATTAAAGAAAATTTGGTAATTTCTTTACAAATAATCCTCATAGCATTCACTTAAAAAAAGAGAGAAAGAAAGAAAAGAGGAGCCACAGTCCGGCAAGTTTTAGATGTTTTATCACCTAATTCACTTGAACGAGTCACTGAGCAGGACTTGATAAACTTCCATTCAATTTGACATCTAAAACCTGCAGGACTGTGGCTCTCTAGGACCAAACTCCTCCTGGTCCAGACCAACCTAGTTAAAAATGCAGCAACAGGCAAGGGACTGAGGATGGAGTTAATCAGAGTCAGAAAACATATGCTCAAGTAGTGACGTTTTTTTTTTTTTTTTCTTTTAAAATCTTTTATCACCAGCAAACTCTAATTTGCTGGACATTTTGTGTAACTGTGCCAGTAATTTGCATCTAGTTATTTTTCTATTTGAAACTACAAAGTCTAAAGTGCTTATTATAGGATTAACAGTTAACAGACCCCATTTTAAAGTCTTTGAATATCTCAGGTAATTACCAATGTCTATTGTGTGGTGTCAGACTGTATTTCTTTCTGTCTTTTGGTTCACAAGTTTGTTTGTGTGGCATTTTACACTGGAATATTTACACTTATAAAGCATGGAAAAGCAAACCTACAACTCACTAAACTTGGTGTGATTGAGTGGTGTGGACAGGCTCTCTATGGAGCAGTTTAAAAGAATGTCCCAGCAAATTTTTTGTTTTTCTCTTTTCTGCTCAGTGGTCATGGAAGTGGGGGGTCTCTGTGGTTTCATGTGACCCTCGGCTGTGTGGGAGGTTTGGCTGCTGGAAGTTTTGAGTCTGCCTGGTTATCGGAAATGCCCCTGTCTTGTTGCCCACATCCTCACTCCCTGTAAAAGCAGCCAGTGTTTCCTTTTGGCTCATAATGAGATACACCTCCAGGGCTGTTTGTTTACAAGGCTCTGAAACACCTCAGTGTATTAACAGGGCGTTCGTTCACAGTATCAGAGGTGATGTGTTCATAAACCTGTCCATGAGCAGGAATGTTGACATTAGGTTGTGATTTTTATTTATTTTATTTTATTTTATTTTATTTTTTTGTGCTTCAAAGTGTAGCCAGCTATTCCAACAGGTAAACATCACCCTGAATTATAGATGAGAAAAAGATGGAGTGCAGCTTGTGTTTTGTTGTCAGTTCTGCTGGAGTTTTACACTTGATCACTGAGTATCAGGTTTCAGCTTGTTGCTCCATCTTACTTAAACAAGTCCACTTATTCATCTTTGTCCTATTTGCTGCAGTTTGGATATGAAATTAGAATTTTCTTGGCACACAGATTTAGTAAATTTAGTGTCCTAATTGTAAAGTATAATAAATATATTTGGGAGTTAATTATATATATAAAAAAATCAGATTAGCTTTTCTTTTTTTTTTATTGCAGTTTCAGCTGCATGGCCAGTTAAAGTGTATTTTTGGGGGACTGATCTAGATTTTTAAAGGTAAACTGAGCTCAGAATCATTGTTTTCATTTTGATCTGAAGGGTGTAGATACTGTGGTTGTTTGTGTGTTCCTGCGTAGTTGCCTTAACAAAGACAATAAAGGACCCTCTACCGCAATACATTACTCACATTACTCAAAATATTTAAATAAAGAAGAGTTAAAAAGATTAAATACTTGTGGAGTAATTGAAATTAAACTTTATATGTCTTACTTTATTGCAGCAGGCTCAGATGTAATATAACATTTTTGAATGGAAGTAAACTTCCTGTCCCGATTTGCATTTGCTGAACACACAAAATAGGCATGTTTGCTTTCCAAGCCCTAAGGAAAGATATGGGCTATAATGAGTGGAACATAGCAGAAATCCCCACAGTATGCATGCTGTGAGTGGTAAATAAGAAGGTTGGTAAATTATGTCTTTCCTGTCAGTCATAGACTTCATACCAAGGGAATAAAAACATTGAAATAAAGCAGAGTGTACCAGGGGTATTTCCATATTATTTTATCATATTTGCATAAAAACTGGGCGTCCTCCAAGCTAAAATTAGTTTTGTAAAGTTTACTGTTATGCATCTAAATCTGAAAACGTGTTGTGGGTGAGCTGACTTTATTGCTGAATGGATACCAAAATGCCAGCTGCATGTTTATAACTGGGTAAAAAAAAATAAAAGTGAGCTAAAGCACACAATCCAAAGATGATAGATATGGCTCAGAGACCACCAGTCAGAAAAATTGCTATGAGGATGGTCTATACTAGTGGCACTGCTTCTAAGAAAGAAAAAATAAAAAAATAAAAAAAAATAAAAAAACATATTGTTGAAGGTAAACATGAGTGTCTATCTAATGTGACTGTTTAAACACAGTTATCAGAAACCACTGACAAAAAGGAACATGTGTTTTTTTAAAACCCGCCTGTTTTCCTGTCCAGAAGCAGGTACTGGCTGGCTTCTCATCAGAGATCATTGTTTGATATTTACAAGTCTGGAGGAGGATAATTGCTCAGCTGGAGCACTGATAGACACACAGGAGGGGAAGACAAACAGGATGTGGTGGAAGCGATGAAAAAATAGTTAAAGTCCCAGGCTGTCAGGTTGGAGTGGAGCATGTTTTCTTGGCATACATCCAGCTTGTTCCCTGAATCTAAACCACCTGTATTAACTTGTGTCTAACCTGATTAACCTGTTCATGGATCCGACAGCTGCAGATTTCTAGGCTGGCAGCCAAGTGAGCCATCTTGAATGAAATGGTTTGTGTAATTAACAGAGAAGCTGAGCAGAAGGACAGGGGGTAATTGTGGTGTTTGTAGATGATGTCTTGTTGTCATCGAGGGTGCCTCCTGGGTTGTTTTGGGTGCTGCTTTGGGGTTTGGGATGGGAACAGACACCTGGCAGTACTAGACACGCAAAACCCCTATTGACTCTCTCATTCACCGCCCCCTCCCTGATTCAAACCCCCACTCCTCCAATCCCTTGGCACTATACCTCCAGAGCAGGTTGCTGTGTGGTGTGTTTGATCATATTAGCTTCAAGCTGCTGCAAAGCAATCGCACAATATCCAAACAACCTTGTCGCAATGGCTGAAAACATGGCAGCGGGGCTGCAGGGCATTAAAAATTTAGTCTGGTCTTATCCTCATCGGAGAAGCCCTTTAAAAAGGAAACAACAACTTGGTGAAAGCCTCACACGCAATATTGCACCTTATTCTGTGCTGTAACTCTTGATTGGATTACAGCCCATACATCTTCAACTGACTTGATTCAAACTACAAAATAGAATTAATCCCTCATGATGATTTTATTTTTAATAAATTATACTTTGCAGCCACAATAATCTTGTTAAAGGTGTCATTTGTTTCCTTTTATTCACAAATCAATATGGAACCTGAGTTTTAACTGTTATTTGAAGGTTTGTCATGTGTTTGACAACATGTTTAACACCTTTGTGGATCTCAGTGTAGCTCTGATAATAAGCTGCCTCATAGGTGTCAAGATAAATTCCTATTTTGTTTTTGCAAACCATGAGGAGCAGGTAAAAATAACCAGTATTTCAGCTGCTTGCTTGCTATATTTTTATTGGTTTATTTTGACTCATCACTGCAAGTTTTATACATAGTCATTTTTTCACAGTAATTTTTTTAAAATCTTTTCTAAAAACACAAAAAAACTGAACCAAATATCTAAAATGGTAAATGGACTGTGGCGGAGAGAAATGTTTTAGAAGCAGGAAACCCTGAGTTTAGCCCACAGCAGCCCTCAGTTTAGTCTCCATTTTTCTGGAACAATGTCACGTGACAGTGATAAAATAATTCAGACAACATGTGACCATTATACTCAGCTGTGCACTCGTATCACATTTTTAAACTTTATTGCAAATAAATTTTTCATAAATGACTGAAATGCCATGTGAAAAGACAGAGGACAGAAAAAGTTAAACTTTTGAAATGTCCTGGTGAAGCATTTAAAGACTCAGAGGAGTCTCTTTTTTCTTAAAGATCTCAGATAATTTGTTGAAATTGATCTTGTTTTTTTTTTTTTTAGGTTTCTAAAGCCGTAATACGCCTCAGAAATTACTTCAAGGAAGGGTAGATTCCATTTAGCTGTGTACGTTCCCATGATGGGCATGTAGTTCTCAAGTGTTTCCATCTTCACCACCCTGAGAGAATTTAAAAAACACAGATATTTGTCTGGTTTTTAGGTCACTGATGTGACATATTTTATGACACATGCTTTTTTTATTTGTTGGCAGGAGTGTTGGGGGCAGCACTCTTAATACAATAGTGGGAAAACACTGGACATTGTGAAAAAAAGCATACCCCTCTTCAATAGTGTTTAAAGCAGGGCTACTTAAACCGGTCCTATGTTTTCCATATATCCCTGCTCCATCACACCTGACTCAAATTAAGGAGTAATTGCAGAACTTGAAAGGCTGGTAGATCCGTTTAATTTGACTCAGGTGTGTTGAAGCAGGAATACATTGAAAACCTGCTGGATTTCGTCCCCTGTACGAGCAAATTGAGTAACCCTGGTTTAAAGCTACTTCTCTTTTGAAATTTGTGAGTAACAGCAGCCATTCTGTTGTGTTTTGGAAGAAGAAATCTCAGTGATATTAAGTCTCAGAAAAGTTAAATTAGTTCCCGCATTGATATATTTAGGTTAAACTACTTTTAAAACAAAGTTAGGATTCCTAGTCTGTGGCATACTCTTCTTTCAATACATTTTAAATTGGTAATTCCTTTTTTTATCATTCATTGTGTGTACTGGTTCTGGTCAGACACAAAAATGACACAGAGAGAAAAATAGAAATGGCTTGCAGTAAATTTAGAGGTGTCAGTGGAATTAAGAAGAACTGAAAATAAAGGAGGAAACTGTGCTTCTGAAAAGGCTGTGCGTCTCAGTGGAATTCCCCACAGTAAACAGAACCACAGAAGATATCCAAAAGTGACCTACTCTTTCCCTGCAAATATATTTACCTCAGTTTTTACAAGAATTTCTCTGCTGTGTCTAAATCCAGATATCAATTTAGACTTTATGCTCTATTATGCCTTTAACACTCACAACATAGTTTTATTTTTCATAGAATAATAACTCTTGCCACATGCCAAACATAGCCCTGTGGGATCTGTGGATTAATTGGATCCCCTCCCCTCACCCAGTCCTCCCCATCCACTGTTTTCACCTTTATCTTACAGATATCAGACATGCTGCGACAGGCTGAGCCCCAGAGATGTTTCAGTGAGAGGAAACGTGGGGATCAAGAGGGAATCTATCTTCTCACCGCAGGTATAAAAGGACATCAGCCACTTCACCTCAGAAGAGGCACAGGCTGGTTTACATGGGAGTAATGGGCAGCTAAACAAAGGTGGCTGCTTTGAAGCCCATGATTGGATTTCTTACATCAGTCAGTTAAACTTCACCTCTGTTACCTTAATCCAGTTTAGTCTTGTCCTCTTTTTGAGCTTCTTGTTTATGCCCTTTCATATATGATTTATTGGAATTGGGCAGTCTGCATAAAGCAAACTATGATCATATTTAATACTCAGTTTGTTTTATTAGCTATAACCCCTCTGATTGAAGATTGTAGATTTGAAATCAAAGAAAAACAGACTGACAAGCTGTTATACATGTTATATGATCATTTTCTCTCCTTCCTACAAATGTCTCATCTTTGGTTGATGATCTTTGCTTGTTCCATCATTGCATGACTTATGACAGGAATATGGTGAGATTTACATGTGTAAAGGTTCCCTTCTGCTCACCTTCTGTTCATGTTAAGTAATTTTAGGTTCATAATGTCTTTATGCCGGAAGCTGCAAGCTGCTTAATGCAATTGGTATTGCTTGGTTCATGACTTTTCTGTTTGTTTTGGGTTTTTTAAAGTCCTTTTATTTTTTTCCCCACCTCCTTTGCATCAAGAAAGCCTTTATTTTCTTACAGTTTATTTGTTTTTAAAACATTTTTATGGCTGCTACCCCATTTGTGTCTGCTACACAAGTCCATAAGTTGCGAGTAAATACATAATACATGCACACTGCCTGTGCTGCATCTCTACAATGTGGTTATAAAACACCCATGCAAATGATTGTACATGCCCCCCCCTCCTTTGTAGCACAGTGTTATATTGTACCACTGACTGGCTTAGCTTGAATTTTTGTTAACCGCTAAACATAAAGAACTGGCCATGTGAATACTAAAATGGTTACCCAGGTAACTCTGTCAGGAAAAATGGTGACTTAGCCACTCTGGAGGTAGACAGTGACTGGATTTTGAAAGCCATTAGTGGCTGTAGCTTGAACAGGTAAATTAATATCTGATAAGACATTGTTATTCATTGCACATGCATTATTGTCTGAGGGGCAAGTTTGAGGAAGCCATTGCCCAAAGAGATACTAGTGATATAAGCTGCTATCTAGTAGAGTGTAGATTTAGAAAGAAATATACATAGTTATTAGCCCTACAATGGGAAGCCTCTAGTTACATTTCATGTGTTTTCTTGCTAATTACAGCTGAGAACATAAACCAGTACAGTCACAAGTATCATTTCTTTGGTGTTTTAGTGAAAAAGAGCTAGTTTCTGTTCAGTGTTGTAGTTAAGTTAGTGCTTTTGGCTCTTTGGACTGTTAATTGGTCACATTGGGCTTAAGGAAATTGAGATTTAACAATTGAGAAATATCTCTCAGGCGTAATTCATGATGTAACTGTAGGGCAATTGGAGCCCACAAACACACTGAAAACACTTGTCTCCATCTTCTTATTTTCAAGACATTGTGCCAGAAATGTGATGTTAACAGCTTTTAATTATAGAGAAGAAGCTGTCACTTAAAAAAACAAAAAAAAAAAAACAAAAACAAAACCATGTGAGCACTAATTACTGAATTCCAATAATTCCAATTTCACATTTTTTCTGACATTCTGCTCTTCAGTATGAAATACATAGTGTGCCAGAGGTTCACGCATGCCCTGGTACACACAGATTTGCAGACTGCATGTCACTTTATTTTGTATGATTATAGCTACTGTTTGAAAATGCAACAGGGAGCCTGTGGATTAGACAAGACAAATTATTTCATTAGGAAAAACAAAAATGTAAGGTTAGGATTAGCTGAGAAGTAGAAATGAAACATATTAATTATGCAGTCTCGTCATATTCACTTGCATATATTTGCATGAAGGGATAAGATGGAGATATGTGTTGATTAATAATTGCCAAAATATAAGGAATTTGCTTAAATCACATGCAGAACATGTCAGAAAACTAGTCAATGTGTACATCACCTCTCTTGTGCTTGTTTGTTTTCATAAACACACCACTTGTGAGTGCCAGTTGCAATGTGCTGATGCACACTTCATGATGCACTGCATGGGAGGGTGTGATCAAGGTGTAGGCAGTGCTGTGTGTGTGTATTTTGATTGCTGCATAACCCCCCTGTGGAGACACTGAAATGTGGTCAGACACATGCCGACTGATGGTCATCAATAATGCACATGGATGAGGAGCCAGGGACAAGTGGTCTGTCCCTGCTGGAAGCTTCCGTCTCCACAGATGGATGGCTTCAATTTTCTGTCTGATCGAAAATAAGGAAACAATTCTGACTAGCTTGCAAGTCTAAGTGAGCATCATTATTCTATCTAACGTGTGATTATTAAGACTGGGTGGAAATTGGGCTTTTTAATGGCTAAAACATTCAATGATAGATGAAGCAATACCTCACAGTCTATCAGCAGAGGCCTTTGCCCAGCTGTTAACATCTTGATGTTTTGGAGAGGAAGATTCTGAAGCAGACTGAATGAATAAGGTGTTAATTTGTTGGTCTTTAATGCAAAGCAAATTTCAAGGTATTCTGTATTTCAGTATATGTGCAGCATGCAAGTGTGTACGTTTGTATATTTTTATGGGCCAGCAATGCAGTGTCACTGCAACTACATCAGGGAGAACAGCACTACATTTAATTTTTTTTTAATGTTCTATCTCATTCAAAATGCTTTCACACTCCGTGGCTACCACATTAGTCTGGAAACTATTACCCTGCCACTTCCTTCTGCTGGTCCATGATCATCAGCCCACTCAAAACCCCAATCAAGCCCTGATGACAGGGGCCCAGCCCAGAATTCTTAGGTGGTGGAGTTGTTTGACGTGGTTTACTGATGAAGGTTGTGGAAAATCCATAGCTGCCATGCACTCTCAGTCCTGGCATGAAAATGGGCCCCATTTGGGGTTTTCCTCAGATGTATGGGCAAAGCAGACGTGGTAGCAGTGTTGCTGTGTGTGTGTGATGGTCAGTGAGAGAAAAATGAAGATGTCACAGGCTGCTGCAATTTTTCCTGTATGTTTTCCCCTTTCTTTTTTGAGTATTGCATCAATTGCCTGCATCACCGCAGCGGTTCAACATCACTTACATTTTTAGGGTCGGTACATTCATGTATTAAAAATTATTCATAGCCGTCTCCCAGCCTCGGGGGCTAGTGGACATCCTCTTTAATAAGGGGCTGACATCTATCTGCTGAGATTACCCACTGAGCACAATTTTCCACAAACGGAGGCCCTGAGACCCTTATATGTGTGTGTACGTTTTTTGTCCCCATCGAGTAGGAATAACAAGTACAAATGTGCGTACACACACACAATCAGGGTGTAACTTTTGGCAACATGAACACTGGAATAAATGAACCCATTATAGCTCAAGTTATTGAACAGCCTCTCAACCATTCTGAGTCCTGGCTTTTTTATTCACCATGTGACTGCTGATTAAAGCTGCTGAATACTAAAATGTCTTTTTTTGGCTCCATCAATCATATGCACAACTTACCATCATCAAGTAATTTGAAACAAGCTTACACTTCATTATGGGATCCATTTTATTTCCCCCAATCTTCCATCCATTTCCATCCGCTCAGAAACACTGAAGGCATGAATTTCAGGCTATACAGCGTACACAGAAAAAGGCCATCCCTCCTTCCACTGTATCATTAGTTACCACTCTGATCAAACGAAGAGAGTCATGTATAGTTCATTAGACCAAAGTTACCCACTCCAGTTTTGAAGCATAGTTCAAACGTTCATTTTTTTTAAATCTTCAGGGCAATGGCTTCCTCACACTTTTTCAAGCACAAAAGAAAATCAGTTGGGGTTTGTGCATTTGATGGTTACTGCATCATAGAGCATAGAATCATGTGCTTGTGACAGCTTCAACATAGAAGGAACCGGCAGGGAAATTATTTAGTTTCTTTGGTTAAAAAAAAAAAAATAATAAAAACTTAATTCAGAAATGTCCTGAGAAGCAACTGACAGCTGATTTTGAAAAGTTTGTAGAAGTTTGAAGGTCAGCAAACCTTTACCTAAAGTAAAGGATACTACTTGCAACATTCTTTGTTTTTCTTGTGCTTTTGACAAGTTTCACAAGGAGATCATAGTACCAACTATAAAATGAAGGGTTCTGACATTCTTCACAAATCTACAAACAAGCCACAGAAGTAATTTTAACTTTGCTTTTACTGCTGCAATTAAATTTTCAAGTAGGCAGTCAAATATGTGCTAATCCACTGGAAAAAAGTCTAAAAAATACAAAACCCTATTATAAAGCGCAGTATGCAACTCATTTAGGTAATAACCAACTTATTTTCATCTTTAAAGCATTAAATGCAGCAGCATTGTCACAGCTGGTGGTGTTTGACATATCTGCATATATTTTACATGAATTTCCCTGCAAGGGATTAATAAAGTATTTCTGATCTGACCTGCTCATTGCTTTGTGCTATAATTCACTGACTGCTGGAATATTAAACTCAGATAGCAAAAACTCCCATTTTATTCCTTTTTTTTAATGTTTGACCAATCAGCAATGTCTGCATAGGCAGGTTTGAGGGATGGCAGGAAATCCTGCTGCATGATGATTTGAGATTGAAACCATATTTGGGAATTGATTTTTTTTTTTTTTTTTTTTTTTTACTCATTTTCAATTTCCACTAATAGTATTTTCAGGTTTAGGTGCTAACTTTGTTTTGCTTGAAGTACACTGCCTCATCATGTCGTCCCTGTGTGTAATGATGTAGAAATATCCATCCATCCATTATCTATACCACTTCGTCCATTAAGGGTCATGGAGAAGCTGGAGCCTAACCCAGCGTTTAGCAGGTGAGAGGCAGGGTACACCCTGGACAGGCCACCAGTGATGTAGAAATATTCCTTTTTAATTTAACCTGGCAGATAAAACATTGGGAGTAAAAGCTTCATCGATTTGCGACTCCAAGGAGCCCTGACGTCTTTCATTTGAAACAGAGACTGGATTGGAAAACTCCTACCCTAGAATTTTCACACCTAATCTGTTTGGAAAAGCTTTACTCATAATTTGTTTTCATTTGGGATCATTTAGTGGTAATAATGCATGAAAACTCCCCATAAATCAGTTCTCACACTAACTTAAGTGCAAGTCTCATTCTTTGGCATAATTCGTAGTGTTTGATGTTTGTAGAATTTGGTTTGTTTGTGGAAAACTGGTGAACATGAACTAGACCAGAGCTAACAAGGTAACAGTGCATCTATGGTTTGGAACAATTTAAGCTACAGCTTTGAAAGCACCCTCAAAGTGAAGCAATTTTTTTATTTTTAAAGATTTACCCTATTTACTGTGTGTGAATAGTTTCCAGTCACACAGGATGGAAAGATAGAATTTGTCTAGTGTGACTACAGTTTATTTCCTGCTTTCTTTCTCTGTAATTTGTTAAAGAAGTTAACAAGTAAACGATCCATCTATCCGTTTTCTATGCTGCTTAGTTCATTTCATGGTCTCAGAGAAGCTGAAGCCTATCTTAGCAATTAGCAGGCGAGAGGTTAAGTAGACCTTTATCTGGAAAAATGGTGATCACATTATTACCCAAGATTTTTGTGCAAATCACAAGTGTACTTGACAACACACGTACCAAGATAACAATAACTTAACTTTGTAAGTAAGTCACATCTTTTTTTTTTTTTTAATAAAAATGATACAGAAGAATAAATGTTGTTTTTCTGCAATAAAAATCAAGAACATCTCTTGTTACTGACACAAAGCAGCCTTTTTCCAACTTGTATGGATCATGCAAACTGAGCAGACTAACCTGTGGATTTTAAATCTGTAATAATAATGTGGATGTCCACATCCAACATGTTGATCAGGACATACAAAAAGGAATTAAACATCAGCATCGGTTCAGTCTTGCAAAATGTGTTTACATTGTCTTTTAAAGGTGTAAATCTGCCAGTTATTGTGACTTATGAATATGTGGCATCTGGCATGTTAAAGCCACCGTGGCATCTGCTTCTTAGCTTTTTCGAGAGGCCCAGTACATTTTGGCAATTACAAAAGAAGTCATTGAATTATAGCAATACTTTGTCCATTTAAAAAAAAAAAAAAGAAAAAGATTTTGGAAGGTTTTTCACTTCCAGTGCCTTCAGCAATGCATTTCTGAGTTTTGATACTCAACCACCAGAGTCATGCACTTTTCCCAACAGAAAGCAGGTCATGTGTTGTAAATGTGGTGCTAGTCGCATTTTTAGCAGCTGTATAAAATTTTAATGTGCTGTTTTTAAGATCTCTGAAAAATGATCAAATTTATACTAGATGGAATCGTGTAAATAAAGAAGTGAGAGCTGGAACTGAAGAGAGTAAGCATGCGTGCCATAAAAATGAAATTTATAATTGATAGTCCAGGGGCAAATTTGCAAAGGACACAGAGGAGAGCATGCTAACCAAAAAGCATGTCCTTTTTTAATAAGAGCAAATAAAAACAAACAGCCAGACTGATGATATAACAACTTTTATTCAGTTGTCCTCCAGCAGCACTACAAAGGTGAAGGGTGTTATATACAGAAAAAGGGTGGGTCAAGTTTTTATTCATGTTTTAAGATGTCCTTAAGCTCAGACTATAAATTGAATCTTTTTTTTTTTAATATTAAAAAAGGCTGTGAGGGAGATTACCAATCAGCAGAGCTGTTGACATGCATATTTTACATCAGCCAGAGTGCATCGAGTTTACAAGGGTGTTGAGATGGCATGTAGAGGTGCTTTTTGATTTTTTTTTTCCCCTTTTTTCCTTCTAGAGAGAAGCACAGTTTCAGAAGTGCAAAAAAATGGAAAACGATGGCATTAAAAGTGCAAAAAAGAAGAATTGGAAATGGGGTTGAGAGTCAAGAGGACTCTCTACAAACTCTCTTCACTTACTATCATATTCTATCCATTAGTGTGAGTGGTGCTTTTCCACTCTGTGGTCACTGCTCTCTTCAAGTTGACTTATCCCTCTTGAAACATGCAAAAGTGGGGTGAAAGACAGCAGGTGGAGAGGAAGATGGAAGTAGGGCTTGTAGAGGTGGACGGTAATTAGAAAGAATTATTGCCATCGCAGGGCAATCATTTTTATCTCATCTATTTTCTTCGGCTGGTCCAATTTTGATACAGGTGGGTATTGAAAAGTAAAATTACTCGAGCAGCCAATTAAAGGGCATTTCACTCTGTCTGATAAGACAACTTTTAATATAGAAGCACTTACCGGCGGTGAATGGCTGTCAGTCAGTGCTGAAAGTTTATCAAGCCATTCCCCAACTCGGGTTCATTCTAACTGGAAAGAAAGGATAAGGTGAGGAGCTAAAGACCAAGCATCTTATCAAGTTAATACTTATTAAAACCACCAAGTACATGATGTTTAATGGAATGATGTGAAGTATTTTTTCCCTGTGAGGGGGAAAAAAAAACAAAACAAAACAAAAAAAAAAAAAAAACAGTCTGGGTGAATAATGTACAAACTCCATAAGCAACACTTCTTTTTTTTTTTTTTTTTTTTTTTTTTTACACCTCCTTTCTTGTTTAAATGGCTGGTTTGAGGCTGTGTGTGTGTGTGAAAGACTAGCTTTGTGAGGGATTTTCCCTCCCTCCAGCAATAGACAAGATTGTTCAACAAGCATTCCTTTAGAGGACTTTGAAAAAGAGTTGCTCTGTTTTGGTGTAACCCTGGTGTAGGAGTGTGAGTAGCTCTACGAGAACAGATCAGTCTCTTAAACCACAATTAATTATTGTAAAAGCTCATTGCTCATGTCCTGTAATGCCCCAAAGTGTTGTGCAATTTCCTTGCATGAATTCTGCTTTCTGTTAGTTCTTGCTATTTGTTCTACCTGTGTTTGCTTGCAGTGTTTACAGTTGCTTGTCTGTAGAGAAGGTACCTTCAAAAACATCCAGTTTAATGGTTTTATTGTGAGGCGAAAGCAGATTATTTTTGTTATCTTAATTTAACCAGGGAAAGTCAAGGATCACATTTATGGATGTTTCAGCCAAGACAGCAGCAACAGCACGGTTACATTAGAAGTTAAGGGTAAAATACTGCAACCATGGAAACAGTCAGTTGTATTTCAGCAGTGGTGCTTTTACTCTATTATTAAGTACTGTCAAGTAGCCCTTTTTGTTTTTCTCAGGTCAGTGAAGAAAACCCTGGAAAAAATAGCTGATTACTGTTGGTTTTGATTTGATAAAGTAGCTTTGGTAAGTCATATTTTCCTTTCCAGAACTACTTTTAAATGACTTCTAATCTGTACGTGAAAGTCACTTGACAGGAAAGGGGTCAAAGAGAGAGAGAGAGAGGGGGCAAAGAGCCACAGGTCAGGGCAAGAACCTGGACTGGCTGGATCATAAAGTTACTGTCTCTGTACACGGGGTCTAAAACGTGAACTGTACATTAAGTCATTGCTTTAAACATAATATAAAGTGAATGTTTTAGTAACATTTTCAAGATGCCAGAGCAGTTATTTTAAGAGAGGCTCTTTATAAATGCAGCTGCAAAGTTAATAGTCCAGAATAAAATCTGAAGGACTAACTTATAAAATTGTTTTAATTTCTTCCTTTCAGTGGTCAGTTTTATTTTTCTCAGAAACAAACATATTATCTTGTAAAGGAATAAAGTATCACTTGTCTGAAGATTTTAAGATATATTTATAATGTATTATTATTATTATTATGACCAGTGGCTCCATCACAGGTTTCACTTTGTCTATGAGACCATCCTAGGCACGACACCACCCTTTCTGTCGTGTCTTTTTTTTTTTTTTTTTTTTAATCTTTTATCTTTTATCTTTCCCACAATACATTCTGCACTAGGTTACATGAATACATCAAGTTCATTGTTCCCACACAACCTTCAGTTTTGCAGCAGTAAAAGACTGGAACAATTTCCAAAATGTCCTCAAACTCACAACCTTGATATAACTGAACAGGACGTCAACCACTTGATGTCACCATAGTAACATGTTACTATGGTGACAGCTTGAATTTTCTTGATTTACTTCAACAAACTTCAAGAGATTTTCTTGCATATGGAAAATTATGCCAGTTGAATCTTTTGTGAATCAAGAGGTTTTAGAGTTTTGTTGACGCTTGTGGAGTCATGAGTGATTTTCAGTTTCACTGTAAATATGGAGGGATGTAGCCAGCTATTAAATTCTGTTTCCATCAGTATATAGAAATCCTTGTCAGCAATACAAACGAGGTCAGAGAGCTTTAGCAACAGCGTCTCTAAACACCATCAATACTGAGACATCCGTTTGCTGGGAAAGTGAGACACTCTCTGTAGAGTGGTCAAACTATCACTCTACACTCTTGTCCTCTACAGATGTTTGGCGTACACTAGGGGGAAGTTCAAATGACATGCTCTGTTCTGAACCAGATGTTTCCAGTGACGTGTTTACATGGCTCCATGGTGGCTCTTTGGCCTGTGAAAATTGACTCAAAGTTTGAAAGCTGAACCAGCTCTGAACTGACATTAGCACAAGTGCCTGTTTTCAAGTTGGGCAAAACTTGTTATTTGAGACCTTGATGATGCTTCACCATAAAAATTGTGTTTTCAGCAAAAGAAAGTTGTCTCGGCGACGTGGCAGATCTCACAAGTTCAACATGAAACTCAAAGTTAATGTAACTTGATTACATACAGTCCACACTGCCCAGAATGTTCCAGTCTGCACACATCTGAATGTTATGTGTTTATAGTTGTTTCACCACCTACACACCAGCAGTGAGAGGTCACACTATGGCAAACATGATCTGTTGTTCTAAAAATGTACATTGTGTGCTTAAGAACATGTGATTTAAGTTTGTTCTCTAACCCAACATGTTGGACACAAGAGACGAGATGAAAAGATAAGGGTCAAGGTCTGAAGACATACATAATAATAATAATAATAAATCTTTATCTTTATATTTACATGAGCCTCCTGGTAGCATAGTCCCAGTAAGCATGTAGTCTGCATGTACAATATATAATTTTAAGATGTTCTTTTATGTCCAACATTAAATTCAAGTAATATGGATTTTAAAAACCAAATCACTCTAAATCTTTCCAGTACAAGTCAGTATGCTCTCTGAGAAACCAAAACGTATATAAAAACTCCCAATATAATCAGCTATTTTGGATACAAATTCAGATAAAAAAAATCTGCCTAGCAATAGAGGTAGAATAAAAATAAATGTGAATAATTTTGTCAGGCAATGCAACCTTCAGGTTTTAAGTCACTTTGTACTCATGGGGTCTCGACTTCTCCTTAGCTGCTGCTGGGATGAACAAATGAGTTCAGATGTAACACAGTAAATAGCCCCATCAAGACAGAGCAGCATGCCAGTAAATGCTTTCTCTCTCCCTCTGTCTGACTCTATTTATGCACTTGGTCTGCAAACATGCATGGAAGTGTGTTACCTTTGTCCATGCCTGTATATGTTTAGATTCATACTAGTGAGCATGTGTGTAAGAGGAGGGTAACCCTGCAAGCCTGCCAGGAAAAAGACTCAGTAAAAGCAAAAGTACCCCTTCAGAGAGAGGAGAGGAAGGCGAAAGACAGAGCTCAACTGTACATTTACGGATGAAAATTTTATGACACTAAATCTAGACAGACTTTTAGTGTCAGTCAGGATTACAGCAGTAGCCCGAACACTCATGAATTTTTAAAGTGGGCGAGAGATCCCTGCATGCTTGTTCCAGGAGCAGATGAGAGAAAGAAAAGAGAAGTGAGAGGAGGAATCGACTTAGAGTAAATAAATAAATGGATCAATACATGCAAAAGCAAATATTCTGTAGTCAGTCAGCTTTTAAGCTGAATTCTACGTTTGTTAGTCGAAACTAAGGAGCAGGGTTTGGTCTGTACTCTGAAAGCTGAGTAGATACTCGGGCACTAGCATCACCAAGCCACTGTAAAAGCTCAGTTTGACAAGATGAGGAACTTGGGAGTGCTTGTGCTTGTAAATTGGGGGTTGGGAACTGGATGAGAGGTGTGTGTGTGTCTAATACAGAAACCTGTGCTATAGAGAAGATCCCAGTGCAGTGCCATGACAACCATCCAGTCATTTCAGCACTAGCTTCATAGTGTCTTTGAAACTAGAATGTGAGGATGAATGGGTTAAATGTCTGACTGCCATAGATCTTATCAGGTAGTAAACTGTGTATGATGTAAGAAAAATGCACATATGTTTTCTTCACCTTAACAGCAGCAGCTACCATCAAATGGAAACTAAATGGCAAAAACCTTATGCTGACATGTACCTGGAGGAAAAAGTGTGCATAAAGCAGTTGGGAGGGTCTTCTGACAGACATCAATGTTTTTTTTTTTTTATGTTAAAAATGTATGGTAACTAATGAAGAGGTTGAAAACATGTTGATGTTTAGATTACTACAGAAATACTGTCACACTTACATGCATCTGTTAATATGCTTTCTAAATGCATCCTGAGCAGGAACCTACAACCTCTTGTGTCAGCAATACAAAGGAGGTCAGAGAGCTTTAGCAACAGCGTCTCTAAACACCGTTGTGTGTATTGAAGACTCCTATTCATCATAAAAGTGAAGTAAATGGGGGTACTGGCCCTCCTGTAGTGACAACACTACACTTGCCCACTTTGTCTTGAGTAGTCATAACCTGCATCAAGGTTTTCAGCAATGTATGGTAAGGCAGCTCTGTTGTGGGATGTAACAATCTGAAAGGACTTTGCTTCCCATTGCACATCAGCAACACCTGCACAGCTATTGTCTAAATACTGGTTACCAAACACTGCATACTTGGAACATCAGTCCTCTTGCCTTTTGGGTCTTATTAGTCTTTTTGCTTCCTCTATCCTACTTCTGACACTTTAGAATAGCACCATGTAACTTTCTTATCTATTCTACCTTTCTTACCTAGCAACTGGATAGCAACATGCTGGTTTTGGCACCGTGGCTGATTCAGCAAAGAAACGCAAGAGGACATTATGAAGGAAGCAAGGAAAAAAAGGGAGAATAGGAAAGAGCAAGAGTCAACATCAGATTGACTTTTAATGGCTACAGAGAGCTCAGAGTAGAGGTAGGAAGCTGAATTACTGTTGTCAGGGGGCCTGTCACTGAGAAAATCTGCCAAATTTCTGTAGTGTATTTTAAGTTAAACTGTTGCTGCTTAATTTGTTCTGACCAAAGGTTTTCTACAAAAAATGATTATTATTCATTATTTGGAAATGCCTTTTGAGGGATTAAATGGACACCCAGGCTCAGGAATCCTTCTGAAAACCATTAACAGTAAATTTACTTTGCTCTTGGTCAGGAGAACACGGCCAAACATGATTGAATTGTCGCTACCTAGACAAAGAAAACCATAGTTACTTTTTTATACGCAATCTGATATTTATGAATGTATTGAAAATGGGGAAAAAATCAAAAGAATTTAATATAGATAAATATATAGATAAATTAATTTTACCAGAACAATGAGTTTCAGGTTTAGTTGATTAGTTTTTTAAAATATAATAAATTTTGGATTAATGCAAGATGATGTGCTTCATCTTTCCATCTTGATTCTCTGCTTCTGCTGATGGCTATGTTAGTGCAACATTTCGTAGAATTAGTGTTTCAGTTTTTGTCCATGACCATATTTCTTTTTTTTTTTTTATGTTAATGACTAATTAGAGGAAATCCCACATCCATTAATAGCGAGAATGGAAATGAGAAGCGTACAGTCTCAGAATGATTATGAAAGAGAGGCACATGTATGTGTGGCTGTATAAATCTGGCAAAACAAATATATATATGTACATATTTCTGCCTTTTATGTTTAACAACAAGTTTAGTCATGAAACCACACATGGCTGTATGTAACTGGCCTCGGGTCTAATGGGGAGATTACATGCATATGTTGCACCCAGGCTTAATGGGTTAATAAATCCCACTCCCTGATGGGTAGCATTGTAATGAGATAATCAATATCACTAATTTCCCCCATTAGTTCTTTTAATGATGTGACTAATTAATGCAGCTAATTCTTTTGTCAGCTATCTTAATATATTCTTTAAATACAGTTAAACCAATATTTTCTTAAAGTAACAGGGTTAGTTATAATCATTGTTTATCATTATTCAAGACTTTTTTTTTTGGTAGTTTAATTTGAGAACCGCTTTGAGGGGCTCAGTTTGAACCTTGACTTGATTTCAAGGCTCTGCAAACACTGGGGTAAATTAAGACATTGATGATACCACAAACAGCTTAACAAATATTGTGGACAGCCGCTCTGCTCCCCTGCTGTCCTTAGCTGTGGAACACATCCAAAACCAGGTGAGATGACACCCCCATATCTGTCTCACTGTTGGAATGTGGGGGAGTGGACTGTTGACCCAGACGGAGCTGCCACTCAGTGTGTGTGTGTGTGTGTGTGTGTGTGTGTGTGTGTGTGTAGTGTAATGGAGGTGGGATTTTGTGGGAGTTTGGCAGGCTTTACCCCCCATGCTTCCCAGGAACCGTCTGCTGTTTTCTTGGTGGCAGAAGGACACCAGCAGAGAAGGGACAGGTGCAGGGTCTGGCTTCTGGTTTGGTGTATCCACTGTCCACAGAATCTTCTTCTTTCTCACACTTCCCTCCATTTAAAGACATTCCTCCTACTCTTTTCACATTTACTCCAACTTTTTACAGCAGGGGTTTTATCCTTTTTTATGCATTTTTTCTCACATATAGACAGCAGGATTTAACCTTGAAAAAGACAAACAAGTACACTTTTAAACATACAATTGTTTCGGGATCCAAACAAACATGTTTAATTAGATCATTTTAAGGTTTCAGGACTTTTATTAGTAATAGCGATAGCTATACAGCCATCAGTAAGAAGTAATCCTATTTTTTTGTATTTATAGGCTACTATAATCTATAAAATGCAGGCAAAAAAATCTGTTAGTGAATTAGTCAACTAAAAGTTCAAACTGGTACCTCAACTTACAGAACATCTCAGGCAGGATTTTCAAAAGAAATAGAATAAAACCTGAGTTTTATTTAGGTTCAATCCCACTGTAGAAAAACACTCAGAGGATTATGAATACAGAAATCTTTTAGAACAGTAAAGTGTGTGTGTGTGTATATGTATATGTGTATATATATATATATATGTGCATATATATATATATATGTGCATATATATATGTGTGTATATATATATATATAATCTTGATTAAAAGTTTCTACATAGTAAAGATCAGTGGTATTTCTATATCTAGCTTTAAACCCCAACAAATCCTTTTTTAACACATACAATGTGTGTCCCCTCACCTAATATCCTGGAGGAAGAGGATGTTGAGGAGATAGCGTCTGCTGGGATCCAGTGTAACTAATAGTAGTTATTTACTCATACACACTAAGTTATTTTATAGAATAATTAGTTCAGTTATGTATAAGTACTTTTCTCATACTCACAATACAATTTTCTTTCCAGAATGTTGTGTTACCACTGTTATAAAGAAAGGGCCCATTTACATACACACACACACACACACACACAAAAAGTATAAGAGCAAACTTGCCACCTTTGATAACTAGTTTAGCAACCTCTGAAGTTTTTTGGGAATACTCTTTTCTTTACTAGCTGTTTTGTTTTATTTTGTGTGTGTGTCTGTGGGATAAGGACAGGGAAAAGGCTGAGCCTGTGGAGCTTACTTGGAAGACCAAAGACAGAGTTAAGGGGAGGATCCAGATTTTCACAAAAATGTCATAAACGGCAAATTCAAATTAATGGGTAAAATCGATTTATGGCCCAGTATGTGCATCTACTCTACTGCATTTTGACATGTCAAGGCATATCATCAGTGGGAAAAACATTTTAAAAGCCTATCATAGTCATATGCTTCTTCTTTCATTTGCAATGTAATTTTCATCATGACATTAGGACAGGAGCACTGCTGCTGAAACATACCAGTGTACTAACCTCTCACTGTGCTTCAGTAGATCATTTCAGTCATTTAATTGTTTAGCTCAGTGTTCTTCCTCTGCTCAACTGATATAACATTTTTTTTTAGCTGCTACCACTTTTGCTGCCAATCCAACCCTGTCCACATCTGAGTCGGCCATATTGTTAAGAAGGCGCTCCTCATGCCAAGTACTCAGGAAAGTTAACCCAAAAAGAGGAGAAGCTAAAACATCTTGTCCTGTTCAGTCTTTGCCATGTAAGCCAGTTTTAGTTCTGAAAGGTCTGAAGGCCTTTGGTAAATAGGAGTATTTACTGGTATATTAAGTGGATGATTTGCTGTTTCCAAAATTGTTTGGTGTTGTAATTTTCTTTTGTTATGTTGGATGTGAGGTGGTTTACACATATAAAGGGAGTCATTTTAAGTTCCCAGTAAGCAAGAGTATAGCATTAATAATCTAGTTTTGAAAATCTAGTTATAGCAAGCTGAAACGGTATGAAGCAACAGTGTTTCTGTAATTAAAATTCTATAATTAACCACCTCCCCCATGCCCCAGCTTCCATTAACCTGCACCCCACCGGTGTAGTGTTATCGTCACCTGTACCCACCTCGCACCACCCTGCCTCCCCACATCCTCAGCATCCACAACAATGCCAGCCCCATTCTCCATCCCAGCCCAGCATAAAGTCTGCCTCACAGCCAATCAGGTGAGGGGATGAAGAGGATGAAGGCCAGAAAGGCAGCAGGTCTGTTCGGAACCTGCTCCAGGACCACGGAGAGGCCCATCCTGCACCACCTTCGCTCACTGGTGAGCCCAGGGCTGGACCTACTGCAGTTCACCAACCAGCCTGGTATCTGAGTGGACAACACTGTTGTCTGCAGGACTCTGTTAAAGACATTTTATAATTCCATCGTAGCATCTGCCCTCTTCTATGCAGTGGTCTGCTGGGGGAGCGGTTACACCCACGGGGACTGGAGCAGGATTAACAAACTGGTACAGAGGTCAAGCTCTGTGCTGGGATGTCACCTCTAGCCTGTGGTGGTGGGTGAGAGGAGGATGTTAGCAAAGCTAGCATCCATCATGGACAACCCCCATCACCCTCTGCATGAGACCGTGGGTACTCTGAGCAGCTCCATCAGTCAGAGACTAACTTTTTGTAGATCTTTCATCCCGACAACTGTTAGAATCTATTTACTTTTATTGTATTTGTATTTAATAATTGTATTTAATATTTTGTCCATCTGCTTTTTTAATTTGTTTCTCTGTAGTTGAGCTGTCGTAACACCCACATTTCCCCGTTGTGGGATTAATAAAGTTTTATTATATCTTAACATTCTGTTTGTACTCTCATTATGAGGTGCTGGGTGTAGAATAATGAGAAAACAAATGATTTTAGAATAAAGCTGCATCAAAACAAATAGTGAAAAAAAAAAGTATGGCATATGAATACTTTCTGAATGCAGTGTAAGGAAGGATTGGGACTTCTAACTTTTTTAATCTCCGCTTGTGCAGCTGTGATTGCTAAATGACTGATGTTTTGTGGGACCATATTTAAAGTTGTTTATTGTTTCAATATCAAAATGCAATGCCAGTGGACAGAGAAAGGGGTTATTAAGAATGATGCTGTGATTAAATTCAGAAGCCAAGCTACAACCCTGAGAGACACAGGGCACATGTGTGTCTATCTCATGCCATCTGCCATGCTGATCATTAGAAAGGGTGTCACACTGAGTTGAGACTTTCAAAGATGCACGCTCCTCTCTTTGTTCGCCTCTTTATTTCTGTTATCCTATTGTTGTCTTCCTAACCTAATTTTTGGGCCAGTGTTGGATTGGATTTGAAGGCCTGTTGATTATTTTTGCTCAGCAAAGGAATCCCCAAATGATGCTGAGGTCGTGTCAAAAGACCAAAGGCCCTACTCCCCTGTGGCTTGGCATTAAAGGTCGGATGATGCCCGTTGTTCTGTGTGGTTAGATGTAAGAGACTTGCAAATTTATGTAGATTCCACTTTATTTTTCAAGGATTCTTTAGTCTTTTGAGCCCTTTGCATTTACATAAAACAGTCAGGACCCCCTGGATGTCTTATGTTCAAGCATTTTCCCTTCCTTCCTGCATGTTTTCACTAATCTCTCCACCTTCTCACAGAGCTGTAACCCATGACTCACATGTACATCTCATATCTCTAGCACCCATGAGCATCAGGTACTCAAAGAATGTGCTGATGAGACTGCGTAAAATATCACACATATTTTATAACTGACATAATGTAAATGAGACACAAGACTTGGAGCATGTGGCTGTTATATATTTGGAGACAAGTGTTAACACGTACTATAGTGATTACAGGTTTGCAGGCTTCAATGTGTTTATATATGTGTGTGTGTGTCTGGTTGCATCTTAAGATAAAAGATTCAATCTATAACCTGTGAGATGGGGCCCTCTGTTCTCCCTCATGGGGCCACGATCCCTCCTGCCCCTGCAGACCCCAGCTAGGACCCTCAACAGCTTGCAAGATAAGTATCTCATCAATATACAGCTGCATTTGCATGGAAACCATGACCTATGGAACAGAGTCAGAGATGCACAGAGAGCCAATGGCATGATGTTGGAGCAATTTGAGTCAAAATCCCATTGGAATGACCCTTCATGGTAAAAGCAACTTCCACAAATTTTGGATAAGATAGAGTGTAGTGAGTTGAAAATGTGCTCTTCCAAACAGGAAAGCAAAATATTAAAGGGTTAATGCAGCACAATCATTCAATAATTCATAGGCAAAAGGTAAATTTAACCACATAGTAACACAAGGTTTGGCTTTAGGGCACCAGGGATGTTTAGGTTTATAAATGTGTAGATTTAGCTGAAGCAGAAATTAGGGAAAAGAAACTCAAGATTAAAATGTTGTTTACAGAGAGTCTTGAATAAACAAGCCAGCTGTTTATGTAAGGAAGGAGTTGACCAAGCCATAGGGTTCTTCAATAAATCCCTATCTTTCACCCCTGAGGAAACTTGGCTTTTGACCCCCGTGATCACAGAGCTCTGATAAGAGATAAATAATGGATTCTAAATTAAGTCCACTTTTAAATCTGAGGCATAGCTAAAGTTGTTCAGTCATTTATAAACACTCATAAAACACCAACATGCATCAACATGCTAGTCTTTGTTGTCTGATGCCAAATTTGGACAGAACATCAAATGTCCAAAAATGCCTCTGAAAATGATGGATTTATTTTAAAATCCTGTAAGACTAAATATTAAATGTTTTATTATATAATTATTAATTTGACCATACTTTTGGTGTGCTTAGTTATTTAGTCCCAGCTTGTTGTGCCATGTGTGATCTGTGATGTCAGTGGATGTGTCAGACCCTCAGAGACCTGCCTGAGTGGCGTTGGTGAGACCTTTTAGCCAATAGAAGGTCAAGTGAGAGCACATAGTCCACGCTCCACGTGTCAGCAGACCCATCTGTCACGTCAAATCTGAGGTCCATCACGAGCTTTGATGGAGATGGATGTATTACAGGCGATCACAGTGTGAAGGCGAACCCTGCCTTCTGGAGAACAACAGCGTACAACAACAGATCAAAATTAAATATCAATCAACTATTTGATCTAGACACTATAAAACAAAACAAAAGAAAAGAAAAACAACCAAATCTGGGTTCAGCACCTGTCAGCTGCACTTCTGATTTTTTATATATTTTTTATTATTTCTTTTTGCAACCTTTTATGGCATATTGCTGTAGTGGACCAAAGGTTTATCCTCTCATGCATCACATCAGACCAGTGATATTTACACAGAACTCCTCCCTGGATGCACATGCATCTTCTTGTTCAATGAGAGACAGGTTCGGTCTCAGAGCAGGTCTCAGATGTTTCTCTGCTCTAACACAAACGAATCAAAATATATGGATCCAACAGCTTATCAGCTGTGCTGAAACCAGGAAATGTCTGAAACCGGCAGAAGTGCGGCTCTTGAGGACCGGGCCCCTACTCCTCCTCTTGTTGGTGGGATGTGATATAAAAAGGAGGATCAGTAAATTCCAAAATCCCAACAGAGCCCCCACTGGCTTCAGAAAACAGTGTTGCTGTCATGAGCAATCAAAATTTGTAAGTTTATATTATCTCATCAGCTAATAAAAAACCTACACGGTACACTTTAATATGTGGATTAATCCATTTTCTTTTCCTGTCTATTATTTATTTAAACCAGTAACAGACTATGTATTTTCCCTCTGGTACTCCATATATCCTCACACCAATCCAGAATTAATAATGAAATCAGCTTTAGGGTTTATTTATGCTTCAGTTGTTGTTTATGATGACACTTATTCTTTTTTAAAGGTAAAAAGTTAACTCATTTTAAAAAAAATCAAATTACGCAAAGTATAGTTGTGTTTCTGTGAAGTATTATTCTCACTTAAACCCTTACATAACTTATCCAGTATATCCTCTGTGCATGAAGTAAGATGCTCTCTGGTTTTGCCAAGAAACAGATTGAGAGAGAGGGAAAGAGCCAGTGTTTATTTTTTGAAGTGCTCTGTGATGATGGTGCCAGAATGTATGACAGGGTGCTTGAAAGCACCACAGGGAGAGAATCAAGATGACTGGAGTAGTGGGGGAGAGTTAAACTACAAGCTGGTTGACAGTTCTCGGGCTTATTCCATCACTTTACAGCCGTGTATGGGGTTAGCTCAGCTGTGCAGCACCCTGTGGAGCTACTCCGCCGACAGGACCTGAGAGAGGTGTTGTCACCCTTTTAAACAGTGAGAGAAAAGGCATCAGTGGCTGGGGAGAGGGGTGGTGACAGTTCTCTCCAGGACAGGAGACAGAACAGATAGGTGATAGAGGAGCTTCCTTCAGGACTTTCTCAGGTGGGAGGTGAAGGGGATAAGAGCTTTGGGAAATTACAAGGAAATTACATATCGCCCAAAAAAGCCCTTGGGGAGGTTCTCCTGGGTAAAAGCATGCGACACATCACTCAATGTGATGGGACAATGTGAATAAAGTATATTCACAAGGAATTGTGGAGGGTTGGTGTGTGAATACTCTGTGATTCTGAAGAGGATGAAAAAAAAACACATGAAGATTCAGGAAATGTCAGGAGGAAAAGACTGCAAGCTGATTAAGAAGAGGAAGTTGAAGATAAGTAGACGGCAAGACAGGAAGACGGTGAACAAAATATTAAAATGTGAGGATGGAAAATGATAAAAGAAGGAAGTGGAAGGATTAACGGGATACTGAAAATAAGGACAAAACAGAGAAAAAAAACGGGAATATTAAGATGTAGTTGAAGCTTGAAGGACAGAAGGAGGAGAGGGAAGGAAGGAACATGAATAAGAAGAAAAATGATGAGTCTGACTGATGAGAGGAAGAAGAAAGAAAGAAAAGATGACAAAATAGAAGGAAACAGTTTGAAAGCAGGACAAGAGATGGGAAGAACACAGAAGAAATGGTGAATGAATGAAAATGCTGATGACTTAGAACCGTGCGCTGAATCCATTGTCAGTGATGCATTCATGTTTTGTGGGAGATGAGGACATTTAAAGGGACAAATTCAGGCTAATTGTAGCTGCATGTCCACCAGGATCTTTGGGATTGGTCACCGCTGGGGTCAGACCAGCATCAATCATTGAAAGATGGCCACACAGATCTGGTCCCACTCTGAAGACCATTACAATGGGCCCACAATAGGCGATGGTCAGCGACTTCTGTCCCACAGGAGGGAGGGGTTAGGGTCAGAGAGTTCTGAATGATCACTGGCCAGAAGTGACCCACTCTTTATTGGTATGCAGGATAATGGACACTGGTCGTGATGTGGGGGGTCGTGGAGATGGATGTGGTTGCAGAGGTAAACATTTCCATCACATCTTCTGCTAATATTCACTTTCTAATCTCACACACACAACAAAAAAAACGAATCAAAGATGCAAAACACAAAATGTGCATCGTGTTTAGTCTATTTCCTGTAAAGACACACTAAAAGAAAACAAATCTAAGTAATATTAAATTCAAATCAAAGTATTGCTATTTTTCTTTTTTTGTCTGACAAGATAATTATTGGTTCTTCTAATGATACGCTTACACTACACAAAGTGTTTTAAAAATCTGTGTAAAAGAGCAGATAAATTCATTTCTGTGTTGGGGGATGGGAGTGGATACAACTATGTGTCTGTGCAATTTAATCTTAACCAGAGCAAATAATTCGTTACAACAGCCAATCAGCAATGAGATTCTTCCAACATCAGCAGTGAGACTCAACAATGGAACCGACGGATCTATTGGACTATAAGTTATTAAGTTCTGTGTTTCTGCCTTTGTTTCAGCTGTAGGTTGCACGTTACCACAAAAACCAACTCATGACTTAATTAAACTTAATGCAAAAACAGCAGTCTGCCAAACTCTGCGAATAATTTGAGGTCATCGTTTGTTTTTTATTACTTGTATTAAGTAAAAAAAATACTTGAAACTATGATTTCTTTAGTTTTATTATTATTTTAGGTAATTAACATTTATGATTATTTTAGGCAACATATACCCCATTTTACAATATATATATATATATATATATATATATATGTGTGTGTGTGTGTGTGTTTGCTTCTGCAAACTGAGTTTTATCAGTGCAGATTCATTCATTACCAGGAATTCTAAGAACTCACAATTGCATGCTGCATGATAACAGAGTGGATGTTAGAGACCTGAAACTGTAAACATCCAGTAAGAAATCCAGTTCCTATGAATTCTCTGCTCTGTGACTTTGTACAGTTGCTCAAATATGGAATTCAAAATACATTCAGCTGCACTGGACTTTGTCCCACACTCTGTTTGCCATTCCTGATGGGAATACCAACTGATTTGCAAGTCATGCTTTAATTCCTGCCGTTTCACCTCTCCAGTGTTCCAATTTTTTAAATGGATAAAACACCTGATGACCCCCCCGTCTTTGGTCTCTGGGGCCCAGACATTTTGGTCACAGTCCAATCTTTCTCTGTACCCTCTTTGTTCCATCTGAATTCTTTAAGTTTTTTCTTTTTAAGTGTTTCCTGTTTTGTCAGACTTAACTACCTATATATCATGTTGACACTTTACATTCGTACATGATAACATACTTTTCAGTATGTCCATATGCACTAGTCTTGTTCTGTTGCTAGTATTTAAACACCTTAACAGCACAAGCTCTTTAATTCTTTTATTCTAGTATTTGGCACATAAAGTTTATAATTCACAGAGAGAGAAATTATGTCATTGCAGTCAGAAAAATCTACTAAAGCAACAAAAAACAAAGCTCTTGCTTTATGCTGCAGCCCTTTTCATTTCACACAGTCAGTGTATGAGACTATAACAGTGGTTAGAAATGATCTTTTCTAATGTGTTTTTATTGCAATGTGTCTTATTAACTTTGTATTACACATGTATGAGAGTGCTAAAACTAGGTAAGAAGGTAAAAGATAAAAGATAAAAGCAAAAACAGTCAGCTTTGTATTACAACTCTGAGCCAGTAAGTTATGGCAGTGTTTGAGCTTTGCAATATATTTCATAAACATCTCTGAAATGACTCTTTACTCAACATTCAGTCTCTTTTTGAGGGATGTTGCATCAACTGCAGAGCCAATGAGCTGAGCAGAGAGCAAAATGTGAAAAGGTGTTGAGAATCTGCTCAAAGTAAAGCAGCCTTTGCAGATTCCCAGTCGTATATCAGATCACTTGATCAACATGTAAGCAGTGGCACCCTGCCAGACGTCAGTCAGGCATGGATTCTATAACAAATATTTGATGTTGGCTGAGATGTATTTTCTTAAACAATATCAAATATATAGAAATTCAGTGCAGACGTTTTTGGAATAGAAGCAGAGTGACAGTATCTATATAAGATAAATATACTTTAATTTGAATTGCATAATCAAGCATTAAAAACACCCCTCGTGCCCCTTGGAACAACCGAGGTTATGTGAACAAGATTTTTACTCATAAGGACAAATCTTGGAATTTCTATAGTTTAAAGCAGTTGTGCTCTTAACTGGACTGTAATCTCTTTTCTTCATTGTTCTTTTGTTCTAGTTATTTGTTACATCTTCTATAGATGTACAATATGTGTTCTATTTTTATCTCTACTCTATTCTTTTCTGCTGTCAAATTCCCCCACGGGCATCGTTCCACTTGGATGTGATCTCCTGAAATCTAATCTTATCTAAGATGAAGGTAGAAACGGGAGACCTTTGCAAAATGTGGGCTTTCTTCAAACAGTTTCACTTCACAGTATTTTTTTAGCTGCTACAATCAGTTTTCACATCTTTCATGTGGCACATTAACATTTTATGGCAGTCTGAATTAGCTGCAGTAGGCTGTGACCACTTTCCATAGCCCACTACAACAAACCTTTATTATTTGGACATCTGTGACTCTCAGTGAATTATTCTGGAAAAAAGAGAAGCACTCATATATGACATAAACCCACAATGTATAATGTTTGCATCTTCTGTATGCTTCTGATTTTCCAGATCATTTGACAACTTGGAGCTTGTCCCTCTTCAGAATGAATAGATTTTTAGATTTATTAGTTTGTTGATAGACAGACCTCAATGTTAATCTGTCCCTTACTGGTGATCTCAGTCCGTTGTGGCTTTCAATTTGGCTTCAGATACATTTACCGTGCTACAAATGTTTGTAAGTTTTTTTGTTTGAAGAGGAAGTGGAAAAAGTGCTTATTTATATGATCAAAACTCTGACCTTTCACGTTCAAGCAAACTGCAATGAAGGTGCCACAGTTTAATCCTACACGTTCACAATTGCTTTTCCATCAGTAGAAATAGTTGCTGCAAAGTTCCCATAACCAGTCAGTCCACTGACGGCTGCAAAATGCATCTGGATGAGGGAGCCACATGTACTCTCTGAGCTAAATTGAGGATTAAAAGAATGTTTTATTTGGGCAGAAAATTAGCTCAAGTTCAACAGAGGTTTAGTTGAAGAGTTCATCTCAAGTACCACCTTCAAGTATCAAAACATTCATGTAGTATTTACTTTGTGTCTGAGTTATCTGCATCCAGACCTGTCAGTGCAAATTGTTTGCTTCTCAGTAAATCTTTGTGCAAACTTCCGAACTCAGAGAAAGTGAGTCTCACTTAAATATTTATATAGAGCACGCTGTTTCTTCTGCATGAGCGGACCCTTCAAGATGAGATACTGTTAATTTGAGCAGAAAAACATTGTCTATTAATATGTGTATAAAATGTATATTTAAATTCTCCTCTCAGTTGCGTCTTACACAGGGGACAGGTGATGTAAGCCTAACAGAATGAAGGAATATAAGTCAGTAAAGGAAGCTTGATTCTGTGTCACCATTTTCTAATCTGAAGTGCTTTGACATTTAGACAGACACTATGTGCTTTGTATAGCTTAAGCCCAAATCTGTAGGGCATCTTGTTGGCAGAAGGCATTTGATTTGGCTAATGTAAAACACACTTGGGGAGCCAAGGGTCCTCCCTGGTGCGACTTAGAAAACCTCACATATGGCTCCTAATCCTCTTGATTTAACGTTAAAGCATTTGCCATTAACATGCTTCCAACTGCTGTCAGATAAAACCTTCTATACTTAACTAGAAACAAGGCTGTTTTTCATTAATGAGTGTAATGATGGGCCTTAAGTTCTCTGGGTTCTCTGGCTGTCTTGTTTTATTTGCTGAAGACATTTTCATTGAATCATAACAAAATTTTCTGGTGACAGCTGCCAAATGAATGCTGTCGCAAATGACAATAAAGGTCCAAGTAATTCATAAATGCTGAGAAAGTGTTGTTGTGTTCATACTGAACATTCTAATATGTGAATATAGATGTGTAAATCATGTAATTATATTTTCACTTTTTAATGCACCAAATGTTTGCAGAGGCTGACACAGACCAGTTTAAACCTGGACAGAGCCATGCTTGTCATACAGTACATGATTGTTTTCCTCCAAAAGATTTAAAACGCTTGGATTTGGAAATAAAGTGGGTCTTGGTAGATTTAATAAGCCCAGCACACAATCATGTCATGTGCAGTATCAGTATTACAAGAAAACTGCTTAAAATGCAGTTAATGGTGGGATATTCATCTTTTTAATGGCAAACATTTGGACTTAAAAATCGCAGGACAAGTATTCATATTAATGAAGGCTGCAGTTCATTTACAAGTTTTGCTTTTGGACATGTTTCTGAAAAACCAGCATGCTCGAGGTTTGTGGCTGTTTTATGTTTAGTATTGCCTGAGATCATAGCATTAAATACTGGTGATCGATCTCCTGAGTCCAGCTATTTTTCTGGCCTTTCCTTTAATGACACCATGTACTGCTTTTGAAGAAATCTCTTTAGCCTCTCTTGAATGCTTATTTGCAAAACAGATTCAGCTTACTCCCTGTACTGGTGACAGGAAAGAAAAGGGGGAATCTATTACTAAGCTCGATTTGATTGAATCCATCTTTCAAACAACTGCAACATTAAACTCTTCCAATCTATCCAATCTTTTATGTAGTCCTGCACATTGTGTAATATGAGAGACAAGATAGATTTTATTGAGTCCACATTGAGGAAATTAACATCAGCATACAGTCAACGGTAAGTTTCAATAGCATATGAGACCAGAATGCGCTATGTATGTTAAATAGTTATATACATTAGACCTCAGAGGTCTGGTTACATGTAACATCACGGTTTATGGTGTGATGAAAGTTTAAAAGGAAAAAAAAAATATTTTCAAATGGTACAGATACTTGTTACTAGCAGTGGTAAATGGAGCACATGCTGGCTGAAGGTCAGGTGTTTCCATGTAGCTGGCCTGATGAGTGGCAGGTGAGCTGACACTGATCACAATATGGCCAAAGGCAAGTACTTCCTGTCACTATCTGACCTGCTGAAAGGTGGGCAGCCATCTGACCAGACCAGCAGGCTTCCACGGGTTTGCCAGAAGAAATTTATTTGCTTGATCCTGCCCATCCCAAGAAAAGAAGACGGCGTCTTCACATAACTCGACTTGTCTCTTAGTTGCATTTTTACAAATAAACATAACTCATTACAACTTTAGATCATTTTTTTTCCGTGAGGTTAGGGTTGTAAAAAAATAATTGAAATTCAAAATTTAATCTGAAGAGTATTTTATCCCATGAAAACTTGTGTTGTTTATATGTTTTTATATAAAGTGAAAAGTTAATACAATGCCATTTGGTCATTTGGCCAGTAAGCGGCATCACTTTTATATTTAAGAAATAAACAGCTGGATGATAACATTTTGCTGAAAGAATAACCACAATTATTAGATTTTTTATTGACTGATTATTTAGCCAATCATCTAATGAAAGACTCTAAAATATTTTATGGAAAATGAAAAAGATAAAAACCCTGACATGTAAAATACCAGAGGGGACTTTAGATGGACAAAGAGGGATGAAAGCTACATTTTATGGTGCATTTCAATGTCTGAACCAGCAGTTAAAGAATTAAGAAAAAAAACTGGAAGCTCTATTTCTATGCATCTATACATAGAAATCTGTATTCCTCTCACATTCCTGCAGTTTGATCTGTGGTAATGAGGTTACTTAGTTAAAAGTTTTACAGAAGACTGAAGACTGATTTGAGAAAATAAGCAGAAATTCTGTATAATCTGAATTTTGTTTCCTTTTGTGTCTTATGTAAGGTAGCAGCAAAGGCTTTTTTTTTTTTATAATTTCTCTAATCCTTCCAAACTGTCCTTCAATAAACTTCTAAAATCTTTACTCTCAGCTGCTTGAACTTTAAATCCAGGCATTAAGATAAACACAGAAGGAAACTTCTTCATTGCATGGTGCTTTTGACCGCTGATTGACGTAAGTATTCCCTTTTCTACATTTTCTGTCACCAATCCTCTTTCCTATAAATTAAAGCCTGCAGTAAACTTTCTCACATTTCCATCTTATTTCTCCTTCCACCTTGCCGTTTCCCCTTTTGTGTCATTTAAAACTTAATCAGGGCACATCCGTCATCTCCTTCTCTTGGTAATTACAGCAAGTCTTTGTCTCCTGTCTGGCTGGCTCCCCCTGTCCAGTAGACCTACGTCTCTGTACCCCTCCATCCCTAGACACTTACCTCAGCTCCCCTGGCTGAGCTGATTAGCCCCCTGCTGAAGGGAGCAGGGGTGTGGTTTTACAGGGGAAGTTTATGGTGGGCTATCCAGCTTTATCATAGCAGAGCTGTGGAAAGCTGAAGGTCTCTCAGCCACTAGATTCATGGAGATTAGTGACCAGTCCTCTGACAGGCAGAGAACAGATTACATAGACCTTAGTGAGTCTTGGTTGATGTGGACAGATGGCTTTTAAATTTAAATTTTCTTGAAGAATACAGTCTGTGTGTAGACAGCATGGTTCTATTCTTAAGTTGTACTTTTCTTTAAAATACTGTAACTGGATGAAATAAGCTAGTTGTCTGTGATCCATCACCACCACAAGTCATTCAAATGTTACTGGAATGGTTGGTAGAGATGACCACACAGATTATTTAATGGTTTTATTGAAAATTAACAAAGTGAAAATGCTTGTTTGCAGAAGGGGACTGGCCATCATGCCTGTGTAAAAGGAAACTTAAATTAGTATTTTAACATGTAACGACATTTTGATCAAGCTCAAGAAGTTAATGGCAATACCCATCTCTTGTCTTCTTGGCAGGGCAGGAGAGGATAAAAGATGGAGGTAGGCCCAATTTCCTGCTTAAGAGCTTTTGGAATGAACCATGTTAACGAGGAGGGGTGGGAAGTAGTTTATATAAATTAAATGTGTATTTTAATTATGTTGCAAAATCAGTAATTGATTATGTCTAAGTATGTATATATGTAAATATTAATTCATGATGTTTGCCTCCGGGGAGGTTCAAACTTTGAGGGCGGTGGCCTTTCTGTGTGGAGTTTGCATGTTCTCCCCGTGTATGCGTGGGTTCTCTCCAGGTACTCCGACTTCCTCCCACCGTCCAAAGACATGCATATTAGGTTAATTAATGACTCTAAATTCTCCCTAGGAGTGAGTGTGTGTGTGAATGGTTGTTTGTCCCCTATGTGTTGACCCTGCGATGGACTGGTGACCTGTCCAGGGTGTACCCTGCCTCTTAATGCTGGGATAGGCTCCAGCTTACCTGCGACCCTTAATGGACTAAGCGGTTCAGAAAATGAATGAATGAATGAATGATGTTTGCTTTACAGCTTGTTATTTTAAATAAGACATTTTTGTGGATACTTTTGAGCTTGTATAGTCTAATCCCTACTACTAGGTTGTTCAAGCTAATTGCCTGCCACAGGAGGGTATAAAAGCCCTTAGTTGCTCTTTGGAAAGGGATGGTGATTGTGGTGAAGATATTTAATAAACTCTGCCAATCATGGCTTAAATGGACACAAGTCTCATGCCTCTTCTTAAAAGTTGTTGGGATCGTCAGCCAAATTGACATTGTCTGACATTCATGTTGGTGACTCAGTTCTCAAAAACAATTTAGCCTATGTCACCAGAAAATGTAGTTATAGGAAAGGGATTAATCTGCATAATCTATCTGATATATACCACATGTCAGCTCTGATGTCATAATATATTCGTTCAGGAATGAATCAGGATACATCTGATTTAAATTTCCATCAGATTTCATGTTGAACTGATTCTTTTGACGAGACAGTCAGTCAGTTGAAGATGAGCAACAGGACTTAAACATTCAAAATAGATCAGAGATCTATAAAATGTGACTATATTGATCTCTACCAAAATAAAATGGTAAATGGTCTGTACTTATATAGCGCTTTAATCCAAAGAGCTTTACATACACGTCACATTCACCCATTCACACACACATTCACACACTGATGGCGAAAGCTGCCATGCAAGGCGCTCAACCACGACCCATCAGGAGCAATTAGGGGTTCAGTGTCTTGCTCAGGGGCACCTTGACATGAGTTGTCCGGGCCGGGATCGAGCCGGCAATCCTTGGGCTACAGGACGACCACTCTACCCACTGAGCCATGCCGGCCCCCTAAAACGAAGGCTGGTATTCCAAAAGAATGTGGGTAGACCTACTAAATTAAATCTGTGGGTTAAAAATTTACAGGATCTTCCTGTAGTTTTAATTGACAACTAGTAATCACTGCAAATAAACTTGGGATAGGGTAATTTAAAAAATTTCATAAAACTGCTATCTGTGAACGTCTATCTGTCTTGTATTTTTTTCGTGTTTGTGCTTCAGACACTGAAGATGTAAAGAAACCCAGCAGGGGGTCTCTTATCTGAGCTTGTGCTTGAAAATGAGGTCCAGTGTAAACTCTGCCAGGTTAAGCTAGCATACAAGAACTATAAATTATTTATTTATTTTTTACTTTAAAAAGACATCTCTAAAATAAATGATTATTTATCATCTTCTAACAATCCAGTTGCAATGCTGTGTGACGTTGCAGCTGAGTTTTGCTTTATGCCACAGGCTAGCAAATGGATATCAACACAAAGGCCATTTTCAGTGTGTACAGTTACTGATTTAGCAAATAAAATTAAGAGGACATTATCAAAGAAAGAGAGGGAAAGGGAGCAATAAATAAGAAGCATTAACATAGGGTTTACTTTTACTTGCTGGAAAAAGCTCAGAGTACATGTAGGATGCAAGATGAATGCTGAATTAGCTGAATTTGGGGGCAAGTCACAGACAAAATATGTCAAAGTGCTATAGTGCTTCTTTAAAATGCCATTAAATAGCTAAAATATCAAACACTAAATGTAGCATCGCTATAAAGTGTTTTTCAACCGCCCAACACACCCTCTTCAAAAGCTCACGCAGTTTCTACAGTTGTAATCATATTCATTCTTCTACTTTTTTGTTCCCTTTCTGATCCTCTTCTTCTTCTCTGGTTTATTTCTTTCGCTGCTTGCATTTGTTTAGCACTGCCCCGAGATGGACGAAATGGTCCGTCCATCTATGTATCCATTCTGGGAGTCAAGCTTAAATGAACCTTAAAGATTAAGAGAGGTTTTATTGTGCTCTTTATGTTGGACCACCATCTATTGTCTTACTCACAATAAGGCCTTACTGCACTCTGTCTTGACCTCCTGCTCGCTGGCTCTGCCATTCTGTCTCATTAGCTTAACCATTTCCAACCGCTGGCACCACTTGCTAATTACCTCATCAGTGCCCCTATGTAATCTATCCTGTCACTCACTTTTTGCCAGATTGTCTTTGCTTCCATGCCTGACTCTCTCAGACTGAATCCCTGTTGACGACCCTGCCTGTTCCTGACCTTGCCTTTTGTCTCAGCCCTGTTCAGCATCTGGATTGACCTGACCCACGTTCTGGAAGGACAAGCAATCACAGTGAGTCTCACTTGGTTAAAACAACATTTCATCATCTTGTTCTTATTTCCTGGACTTCTGCTCACTCACCAGTTCTGTCTCTTCGCAGTCATTCCCATTGGTACAGAGGAAAAAAGATTACCAGAGAGTATCTATCCGATCGTGCTTTGTGTCCTACCTCACAGGAAGATCCTTTAGAGTATTTTGGCATGGAGGAGTGTCCAGATAACACAGGCTGACAACAGGGGTGCCTCAGGGCTCAGTGCTTGGCCCTCTCTTCTTTTCAATATGACACCTCCTCACTCAGTGCAGTAATTAGCTATCATGGCTCTCCTACCACTTCTATGCAGATGACAGCTTTTCCTTTCCTTCCCACCTGACGACATAACTATTTCAATGCGAATATCAGCATGCCTTATTGATATCTCTTCATGGCTGAAGGATTGCCACCTTCATCTGTCCAAGACCAAGCTTATTGTCTGTCCAGCCAATCCTTCCTTACCACCACAGATAAGCGTGCAGCTTGACTCTATCACACTTGTGCCTATGTCGTCTACCAGGAATCTTGGTGTCATGGTAGACAACCAACTGACCTTTAAGGACTATGTTGCCTCGATTGCTTGGTCTTGCCGATTTGCTCTCTACAACATCAGGAGGATCAAACCCTACCTTACTGAACACACGGCACTGATCTTGGTCCAGGCTGTCAGTGCCACAAATGATATATTGTGTGATGAAATCATGATCTTGTAATTAAACACAGAACTATCATATTATAGAGAGGAGAAAAAAGCAGTACCTCTAGCACTACATGACAGCACTTGGGTTCAACTGGACTCATGGCAGTCTAACTACCACTTAATTATGATGTCCCATCTTGTTTGAATTCGTGGTTGTGTTGTTCAGAATAGAATACCAGGCAAGGTTCAATTCCACCTATGTCTCAGCAGCAGTTATAGACCAACCCACCTGACTCTTCCTGGAAATTTAATAAAGCTTGTTCTTTCTTTTTCACCAGCCTATTTGTGTTGCATTTGGGTTCTCATCCTCCCTCTTCATTTACAGTGAAAACCTCTAGGCTGAGGATGAAAAACTGTCATGGTTAAAGAAATCTAGAAAAGTCTTTCATGTTTGCAACATTGTTGTCTCTACCTCAAGGTTAGAGAAATTATAAAATGGTCCTGAAGTAGTTTCTCTGCACATGTGGATCTGTAGATCTCTGAGCTCATTGAAAAAAGGTAGTCATGATTTATGTTAGAGATTATCCCACTTTTGCTTTAGGGAATCATAATCGGCTGTAAAGGGGCGGTTATGGGAATGCGGGGAATTCCAAACTATGTTCAGCAGCTGGGGATGCAGAGTATTACCTCAGGTGATGCTTTCAACCACTTTGTCTGGCTAGGTTGGTATTATATCTATGTGGAACTGGTGTATATAGCACAACTTTAGTTTGAAAATTAAGCTGTGAGGAACTTTACAGGCTCTAAATGTTGCATGATTGCATACAATCTGACGTTAATGTTAGCCAGGTTGTACTGCATATAGATTTCCACTAGTTAATCAAGAAATGCACTGCATGAATGACTCCCTGCAGACATGTTAAAAGCCTCCCTGAGATCATTAATCAAATTAGCAGGGTTAGGGTCTGATATTATAAAATGAATTCATCCCATTCTAGCAAGCAATTACCTTCACACGTTACATGATGTAATTTCATCAGCCTTTCATGGCAGTTCTTTTTTAATCTATCTGAGCCAGCAGGATAGAAGTTGGCATATACTGAAGTCTCAACGCAAGATGAATGTTTTA
The DNA here is from genome assembly GCF_017639745.1 of Melanotaenia boesemani. Lineage (NCBI taxonomy): Eukaryota > Metazoa > Chordata > Actinopteri > Atheriniformes > Melanotaeniidae > Melanotaenia > Melanotaenia boesemani. The sequence goes on from NC_055702.1 coordinate 7,873,561, forward strand.
GTTTCAAAACATCTGCTTCATTTTCATCAGCCAATGCATCTCATTAGTCATGAATCTCAAGCATGTTATTGGCTCATCCTGAGGGAAATTCTCACCTTTCAAATGAAACAGTACAGTACTTTCAGGTGAATGAGGAAATCATTCATGTGTGCCTGTGTTACATGCCAACACCCGATTGCCTATTTAGTTTTTTCAAAACTGTAAAACAAACTTTGTCTCCTTTTGTTTTGATAACACCCCCTTGATTATTTTATGGATCGGTTCAAAGGAACAACAATCGTCCATGTTGGAAAGTGTCCAGTCTAGACCCATTAAATTTCTAAGTTACATTCTTGTAATTTATTCAGTAAGTTCCCTGCATCTTATTTAGATCTACTTTAAAAAGTAATCAGTGCACTTATAAAGCAATTCAAAGTGTCCCTAAAGCTCCCAGCTGAGGGGAAACTTCTTTACTTGGCAGATGTGACTGCATCATTATGGGGCTCATTCTTAACAGTTTGATCTTTTTAATGCTTACAGCCTCTAGCTTGTTCTCCAAAAAAGCCTCTTGTCTGCCACATCCTGATGACAGAACATTAAAGGACTGGCTTATAGTTTTCTGTTTTGTTTTTCTGAAAAGTATCACTCTTACACTGTCTGGAAGTGAGCATGATGAGCACACAAAGTATTTTTTGTCACAGTGAGACTCTGGGCCTATCCATCATCTCTGTCAGTGACCAAACTGAACCCTCGCATGAGTTACCGCAGACACATCTGCAGAAAATATGCCATGAAATTGTGTGGCTCCTTTACCAGCGGGACCATCTGCCCCCCTCCAACCTTCAAAACCTTCTCTCCTGCCATCCTCTGGGGCTCCATGTCAGTATTGCCCTATTGACCAGTTGGCAGTTGTGTCTCACTTCCATTAGCTAGATTTTCATGCCTTTGCCAGCTAGTGTAGACATGGCCACAGAAGCTCATGGGATTTTATCTCTAAAAAGCTGGCAGGACTGATGGTAAAGTTATTCCAGAGTTTGTCCTGTATTGTTTACATCCATATCAACTTAGATCTCAGTCAGAGGGAGTTTTTCCTTTCTGTGTGTGTCTGAGTGTATGTGTGGGTGTGCATATGTGTGAAGGAGATTAATATGAGGTGTGTGTTTTTAAATTGCTCTTATATACTTTGGTGTTATTATGTAAAGCACTTTGTGCTGCTGGTTGCATGAAAAGCACTTTATATATAAAGTTTGGTTTGATTTGATATAAGATAACATAAGTATTGTGTTTGTATTCAGTGCATTCTTTCACACACATACACACCCACACACAGGCAGAATGTGAAAGCATCCCATATCCACAAAAGTAAACAAAGTGAACAGGAAACTGTTTATTAACTGAATTGGATTATAATTGTATTGTTTTGTATCTTCATAAAAACCTGAAATGATTTTGTTATTGATCAGGGATATATGAATAAATGAAATAGAATGGAATTATTTTCCCACAACTGTAGAAAACAAATCAATAATCTTTCAAGATTTCACAAGATTGCTAAATCAGACTAAAGATTTGTTTTTTTTAATAAATCGAGCATTATTATAAGAAATTTATAAAATAATGATTTACTATGGAGCAAAGCTAAGAATATAAAGAGATGTTCAAGCAGAGATATTTTACTGTTTCATTCAACTCTTTGCTCGTTTTGAATTGAATTCAGTGGAGTTGAATATTGGTGGCAACACATGGTCCTGTCCCAACTTCTTTTGACATGCTGACCACTGTGTCCCATCCCCTCTTTTAACACCAGTGTGTAAATGACCTGGGGAGCTTAGTTGCTGGACCTATAGGAGAGGAATGTACTCCCACTTTTATCTGATTCTTCTTTATCATACTTTGCATTTTATACATTTTATATTTTGCATGTCATGATGTGCCAAATGTTTTCAATTTATGAAAGGTGTGGACTACAGGCAGGCAAGTCCAGTACCCAGATTTTCCTACAATCGGAAGTCATAGTAGCAATAGTTACAATATGCAGTTTAGTGTTGTATGGATGAATTATGCAACGACTTTGCCTGAAAAATGGCTTTGTTGATGAAAGCATATGTTGCTCAAATACATTCATATATTTTTCAGCAATGGCGCTTTTCCACATGTGCAGGTTGGCAGTTCCTTAGGCACTAATGCACTCCCATACCATCAGAGATGGAGGCTTTTGAATTGAGTGCTGCTAACAAACATGATAGTCCAGATCCTCTTCAGTTAATATTCAACCATGACTTTTAAAACGATGTTATATATTTGGAATTTTTCCTCTTTTTCTTTCCATGATTGAGCTTGCACCCGCACTGACTGAAACACAAACTGTGTTCACTGACAGGGATTTCTGGAAGAGTTCCTGAGCCAACGCAGAATCAGTCTGTGTGAGATGCAGTGCTGCCTGAGAGCCTGGAAATCATAGCCATTCAATACCGAATTTTTTTTACCAGTGTCCGATTGTTCACGGAGACGTGTCCAGATTCTCAGAATCATTTGATATTATATTCCAAAAATGAAAAATTTAAAGTTTATTCCTCTTTTTATACCCAGTCATATTACTGGCCTACTACTACTGAGTTTCCTGATTAGATGCAATATGTTCTTGTTCGTCCAGCTGTTTTTTTGATGATCAGTCACGTTTTTTGGATGTGTTGTGTTGAATTACATTCCTATGGTATGAATGCAAGTCTTTTGATTGTCGTTCTCCATAGCACAGACAACATTTGGATTTTACTTTTTGTAACATAAGTGCCTTTGTGTTGGTTTTTGCATTTTCTTGTCTTTTTCCAACTCATTCAGCTTCATGTGTTGGCTTTATTTGATTCTTATAGTGTGACAATTTGTGGTTTAGTGTCACTTCTAATTTCCTCAAACAAAATTATGTGTTGCTTCTATACACAGCTCAACAGTGGTTAAGGAAATTACTTTAACTTGGAAAATGCAGTTTTTAACCGTTTTTCTTTGTGTCGAACCTCATTATTTCTTCACGTGTCCTATTTTGTTTTTAGTTCTTATGGACAGCTCATCTTTACTTTGGCTTGAGTGCAGGGCTGCTGAAAATGATTAATATCCTAATGGAGTGGAGTAATTGAATAATGGTCCCAGGTAATGAATTTAGCACTATTAGCCCGAGACGTTTGTCTCATACAGACAGTTACTATCTGGTCAAAGATCCTCAGGCTAGGGCTGCCAATTACACGCTACACAAGTCTCCTAACCAATGGGGACAATGGGGGGAAAAAAGAGGGAAAGAAGTGACAGGGAGAAATAAACAACCACTAGTCATTTTTACTGCTAGCAACCGAAAGATGGAGAGCAAGAAAGAGATTGAAATGAAACAATCCTCCTTTTATGTCAAATCAGATTGGAACATTCTTGCCATTTCACATCACGCAGCCTATATTATTTGAGAGGCTTAGGAAAGGCAATCTAGTCTTGCTGCAGGCACTATGGAGGGTATGATGTGAGCTCAGGCCTGACCAATTCAATGACTGAATTCCCCCATCAGTATGCGAATGCTATCAGAATATTTGCCCTAATACTTAGCAAGGTTAGGCATTTGTATTATTTCTTCCTAAATAGTCTGTGTTTTAGCTGGAACCCGAGAGATCTCCAGGGTACATGCCTCACTGCTCAGGTGTCTCACCTCGTGGGGCTTTGGCTTCCCCCACTGATGGTTTTCTCTGCCCTGGAGCAGAGAGGTATGTGCGGTTTTGTAACAGAATCAAGACACTCTGGCCAACCTAAGCAATAGGGAAAACCCAAATCCAAATTCACTGTCTGAACAGATAATTCTAATCCTTATTTCTCTCAAGCATTATTTGGTATTTTTTCCAATCAGTGTGCACTACTGTTACAGAGCTTTGTGGAGTGATTTCCACCTCATCATTTGAACTATGAAGTAGTTTATTTTCTCAAATCATATCTGAGTGTGTCTGCTGACTAATGAGATTTTAGTAATTTAATTAAATCAGGAAGTGGGAAAATTACACTCTGCCATAAAAAAAGCAAAAGTAAAGCAAACAGGGTCTTACAAATTTTGTATGACCACACTGGACTTTACATGGAGCTCAGTAAGATGGCTTGATTTCCAGAATGAAGACTTGGAGTTATTGTTTTTTTAATTTTTTTATTCTTAATTTCTTCACTAGTCTTTTTTCAACACAAGCCATTAAATGTATTTATAGTCTGATCATAAACTTTAAAAGCCTAAATGTATGCAAACATTTTCCATGTCTGCATGAACAAATTCTCTACAAAAAGCTCAGACTTGCCTTATAGATCACTATCAGCATGACACCCACACTTTGGTTTTTAGAAACAACTACCACTCAAACAACCTCCTCCCTCCATCTTCAGCAGTCAATGGTTTTGAACTCGTAAAGCCCAGTTTTGTCACAGCTGAGGTTGCCCCCCCTCCACGCCCCACCACCACCACCATGCCCTGCCTTCCATGCTGCAGCTGAAGTAACTGCAGTCCTCTTGTTGCAACAATTCCCGTCTACACCTGTCAGTCGAATTCTCAGAGGTGTGAAAGTGTGCTCAGTCCTTCTCTCCTCAAAGCACTGCCCACTTCCACCACCCTTTATATCATTCTTATGCCCTTTTCTCCACCCCCACCATGGGTCCCAACACCTCCTCAGTGACTGATTTCAGGAATGCTCAGACAGGTGAAAGGGCAGCTATCGGAACAATCCACCATGGACCAACAAAGTTTCCTGAGCTTTCATATGTGTGGTTTGTCTGTGCTCTATTCTTATTTTTGTCTCTTTGTCGCTGCCTTGATGTTGTAATCCTGTTGTTTTTCTTTTCTTCTTTTTTGTGGGCTTATAAAATTTCCATTGAATGATTTGTTTAATTTTTTTCTTCTTTAAATCATGGCACAACAATGCAAACTGTAAAAAATGTCCTTTGATCAATTGTAAGTAAATCCTGGTCATTCGTCAGACCTGACAGTAGATATAAAAAGATAAACACAAATATACAAAAAAAAAAAAAAACAAAACAAACAAATAAGAAACATAACATTGAATCTCATATAAGTGAACCACAATGCTGTTAGTAGCTCACATAAACTTGGCAGCCACTTTAATACATTCAAGGTTTATAGTTGAAATACTGAAAATAAACTTTTTCCCCCAGCTTAGAAATGCGTACTGTTAAACATGCATGTTTGTTTAATTTGAAATAAATCAAAGTAAATCGACTTAGCATGCATTTCTAGCTCTATGTAAGTAAAGATGGTGGGCTTCAAGCACATTTCCAGCCTTAAAACCAGCAGACCACCTCATTATGATCTGTTATGTCTCCTGTGCTTTTTCTCAGGTTTATGTGGTTTATTTTCAACCACAGAGTGGAAATGTGATCGGCAGCAAACTAAACACAGGTTCCAACAGCAGTGGACCACTTTTTGCTTGTCTTCATTTTATGTTTGATGCCACACTGAAACTATTCAGCTACAAAGGCAAAGGTAATTATGTAACGGTAACTGTACATACTCACGTGTAATTTCATGTGTTTGGCATGTTTTCTGTGTAGGATCATGGGGTAGAGGGATGGACCATGTGAGGGAGTATTCATTTCAAGTATGTGGAAGAACTAGAGGACTATAGTATCTTTGTGGTAACAAACTGTATACAAGTACATCTTTCCATGATGCACCAGATCAGCACCTTGTCCCAAACTCATACTTTATTCCCAATATTGGATAGCTGCAAAGAAAATTATGGAAGTAACAATGAGCATGTTGCATGAAAGCAAACAAACCAGATATCAGAGAAATAATATTCTGTTTTAGACCAGACAAAGGTGAGTTAAAAAGATCCACTGTTTATTATGACAGAAAACAAGACAAATTTAATTTTTTTTTTATCATTGTTAATCTCTCAAAACAACTTGCGTGAGTAGCTTTACTTTTTTAATGTTGTAATCAATGAAATCCATGGATCAAGACGTATTTATTGCTGCGTTGTTTATAAGTCAGAAAAATCATCTTTCCGTAACACACGAACAGATATTATTTGTTTGACAGGAAAGTGGGCAGACTAGGAGGGGCCCACAAAGACACACAGGGCAGCACTCGAACCTGGGCCAGCTACAATGAGAAATTGTCATCTGTCGCAGGGCACCTGCTCAACCAGCTGAGTTTCTTGGCACATCACTGGCCTTTGTTACCAGTGTGATCATTTCCACTCCAAACAGTGGTGTCTCCATTACCAGCTTTTTAGGACAAGGTTTGAAGTTTAATGTTGACATCATTCATACATTATCATAAAAAAATGACATAATAATGTGTCATGTGCTGAACTTCAACCCCAAACTGGAAAAGGCTGGGACAGTAAAGGGAATTTGACTTTTATTTATATGAATAAATTGGTTTTTGTAGCAGGAATTATTTTCTATGAATTATTATCCTATTAGGTATCTTGTTTTATGCAGTTTCATATACAGATGATATGAAAATGTCTTTGTGAGATCATCTCCTTGTATTATGTCATATGTTTTTCATCATGTGATATATCACAAGGTTTTAGCTTGTTTAACAAGTGCATTTGGTTTAGTTATTGAATACAAATTAAACCAAGAGTGAGAGCAATTAAACCGAAACAGTGTTAACATCTGAATGGGCCTCAGAGCATTTTGTACTGGAAAAGTTGGCCCCCAGAGTAAAAAAGATTAAGAACCCCTGCTCTAGACAAGGTGATTAGTCCTATAGAGGAACTGAATGTGGGCCATATTAAAGAAATGATAATGCAATATTTTTCACTGTGATGGGCTCTGCAATCATGGGGAATGCGAAACCATTCAAACTTTTCAAGGGAGAGGTTTAAACTCCCTCACTTTCTCCACAGTTTTGTACAAAAACCTTAATAGGATGAAATGAAGACAAGGTTCATGTTTTGGACTAATGCCTTTAAAGACTTAGGGAGGAAGCTGTTCAGGAGTTTTGATTATAAGTGTCGAGTATATAGTAAAGCTAGAAAATGCAGAAACGTAAATGTAAAATTACTGACAAACTACAGAAAAAATTCTCATTTTCATCTTAGCGATGAATCATGAGAAGCTCACATGCAAAGCAGGATGCTGGAAAATCACATCAGTTCAGCATAAAGACAGGAATCTTTTTGTGTGTGTCTGTGTGTTTATATTTATTATGTTATTGCTTAACAAACACTGAACAGAAAGAAACTTGGTCAAAATTCAAAATTGATCTTCCGCAATGGTAAAAGTGGGCTGATTTTATTTTTCCACACATTTAGGCCAACCCTTCATTTTAATATTTTTAAAATCTCAGAATTAACCTTTTTTATTTAATGGTTACTGCAGTAGCCTTGAATGTTGAATGTGGACACACTTGTATGGATCCACTGGAATCAACCTTTTCCTGTACAACCGTGTTTAAGTTTAGGAACGTCTAGTTTTAGCATTAGTACAAGTTTGATGGTTTAGTTATATTAAACTTTTTAATTCAACTTTTAATGCTTGCTTTCAATGTTTATATTGGTAGTGGAGACCTTGATTTGGTTTTAGTACAGTTTATTTCTTCTGTTAACATGGAGTGGTGCAGTGAGCCACAAATGGACATTTTAGTTCTTGATAACCTGATGTTTGCCTCACTTGTAACCAAGGTATTTGTATGATCATATTGCACTATATGCAGTATTTCTGTGTTACTTCCTCCTTGAGATTGTTTTTCAAACCCAGTATTACACACCCACACCCTCTTTGAAGTTTACTAAAGTTTTGAATAAAAATGTTGGTGTTTTTACAGTCAGATTTGGGAAAATATATTTCCCTGATGTACACAGAGCTGTTTTATATTCAGGTTTTCTTTGATACCAAAGCTCCGAGTCTCTTTCTGTAAAACCAAAAACACACATTTCATATTTTATGAATCTGCTCCCCATGGTTACCTTTGGTGATTTGCTGAGTCGACACCAGTGCAAAAACATCTTTTGCCCTTAAGACTAACAATTGGTCATAATCACTAATGAACCTCTTCCATATTTAATTACAAATAGTAACTTGAGGGGGGCCAGTCAGTGTTAACTCTCTGTAACCATTCACTATACTGTAGCATCCAGTATTCAGCATATCTGAATATGGATTTGTTTTCAGGGAAATTTCCACAGAATTAAAGATAGAGCAGAAGCCCAGAAGCAAAAACTAACAGTTTCATCCAAGTTTGCTGATCGTGCAGTGACGCTCAAAAGGCTGCATCTTCCCCAACTTCTGTGGATCAAGGCACCCCTGCAACTGTTATGGCTTGGTTGCACAGTGTTGTGATATTCACGTTTCAAGCACATTAATTTATTGCATTTAATAGGAAGGAATTATACTAGAGTCACTGTAAAGACAGAGGTAAATAGAGATGCAGGCAAATAGATTATTTGTAGTTCCTATATTAAATGTGATGAAGATGTTTATATTCAGTTCACACCCATAATGTTGAGTTAACAGTAAAAAAACAGAAAAATCTGCTGTATTTATATAACAAAAAAGAATATTTGCGTAAAATGAGTTTCTAAGAAGCGTTTCGGAACTTGTAGTAAAATGGAGAGATTTAAATTGTGAGGAAGAAACTGGCCTTCCAGTAGCTTCCAATATATCACTTATAATTGTGTCATATTGTGCCTGGACATTGGCTGCCAAGTGTAGATAGTTGGAGGAGAAGGAGACAGGGCCCAGGGCTACAGAGGGAGGGCTGTGTTGGGGTTGGCATGCTCCTGCCCCACAGAGATGCCCACCTGGCTGGCCTTGGCTCGTGCTCAGGTTGAAGGGAAGATAAGCCCTGAGAGGCGGCCTTTATCCTCTCCATGGCCCTCGGGGCCTGAGAGCCTCTGGAAAGGAGGTAGAGAGTTTTATCAGCTTGATAAGCCCACACAGGAAATGGTGGCTCCAGGACCCAGTGGAACAGGGAGTGACAAGGTCAACTTGAGTAAGGCGTCTGGGTCGGGTCTGGTTTGTCAAAGACCGAGTGTATATTTAAAAAGAAAAAAAAAAGAGAAAAATCCCAGCTGGTAAAATATGAGGGAGCTATCACTTTATGTAAAAATGTCTATAAACTTGGAACAATAAGATTTGCAGATTAATTATTTTTTAGACTCTTAATTAGATGACCACATAAATGCTTAGTTTATACTACATGTCTAACCATTAAAAATGTCTTAACACAACATATTATTTTAACTAATATGAGTTACGTCCACAGAAAAATAAAAGAACGCAACACCTTTGCTTCAGCTGGTGAAGACATAGTAGGATTTTAGCAAGAACACAAAGTCAGTAATCAAAAGATAAATACACCTGCATAGTTGCCATGCTTTGTTATTTAACTTTTCTGTAAAATATAAAATCTCATCTTTAAACACTGTTAAAAATTCTTATTTTCTGGTTTGTGAAATGTTGAGTAAGTTACTATCTAGTGTTGTCATTTCTACCAGGGAGAGGATCCAATTTCAGCCCATGTGTTCATATCTGCTCTAAGTCTGACTTGACCTAGAAACAAAGTAAAAAAAAAAACTGTGAGTAGCTAATTGATCTACAGTAGCTAAATTCCAGATTCCCCTCGGGAGTTTCTTCCCATAAACTGCCAAAGAATAGTGAGCATTCTTAGAGAGAATGAATGAAGATCTAAAGATTTGCTGGAGCTGCTGCCAAAGCATTTATAAATGTGTATTTTATCATTTGGGGGTTTCTGTCGCTGGAAAAAGCCAAACCCACACATATTTGAGGATTTTCTTCATGTGATTGATGGTGATTTTGTCTACAGTTGTTGTGGATACATTCAGACTAGGTATTTCCTCTGGACATGTGTGCGCCACCAAAAGCAGTGCAGTTGATAAGGTATGAGATCTTTTTTTCATCATAAGAAGGATATAGTAACAAGAACTGACATAGAATCCAAGCCAGGCCACTAGCACATGCCTGTGTGCTCATACACATATGTTTGACTGTGATAAATGATCGTATTAAAAGTTGTCATAGGGTTACCATCACGTTCACAAGCATTTATCCCCCCTTTTTTTTTTTTTTTGACAGTTGGAATTAGAGCCAGGCACGTCTGTCCTTGAGCCAGACAACCAGAAGCAAAGAGAAAGATGATAATGGTGATGAGACCGAAGGGGGGATTGGCTGACGGGCATTCTGTGATCATTGCATCAGAGATGACGGCTCAGGAAATGAGCTAAAACAGTCTCTATTTGATCCTTGAGGTATAGTACCTCCAAAACAGGATAAAGTTGTATCTGGTGTCTGTTCTATTACTGCCATTGTGTCTGGGCCAGGCTGTCTGCAGCTATAACACTGGCACTTCGTTGTGAAAGAGGGTAAGTGCTTTCCTCTGTTTCCACCTCTTAGCTGAACAGGCTTGTATTGTGAACCTTTCTTCATGTTGTGTAAGGTCATGTGAATAGCCCATGTTTTGACTGTGTGGTCCAGTTTCCCTCTTTTTGCTGCAAAGATGTTTTGATTGAGGCTCAATCCATCGACATGAATGATGGTTTGAAAAGTGACTGATCAATAAAATAATACATAAAGATGAATGAGTTAAAATTCTAAATTAAGTTGTGTTATATTGTGGCTGGGCTTGGAGTAATGATAGCACTGACACCTGCTGTCAATTTAAAAGCACAACTTTACATCACATGCATGTCTTTGCACAGAAAGTTCACTTAATTCCCAATAAACTTGTTTAAAAAGGGGACAAAAAAAGAAATTTTCTCTTGTAAACACTTTTCAGAAACATTTACCCATTTTATTATGCTTGTTCACAGCTAGATTGCATCAACAGGAGGAGGAAAAGCCCGGACATCCCTCTCCCTAGCAACATATTCCAACTATTCCTGGAGGATTCTGAGCTCAGAAGGGATATATAATCTCTCCAGCGTGTTTGGATCTTCCCAGGGATCTTCTTCCACAAGGATATGCCTGAAAAACCTATGGTGCCAGCCAGGAGGCATCTTAATGCGGTGCCTAAACCATTTCAGCTGACTTCTTTCAGTGTGGAACAGGCAGCTACCCCTAAAAGGACAAACTTCTCACCCCATCTCTAAGGCTGAGCCTAGCCACCCCCTAGAAAATATTTTGTATGGTAAATATCCATCTATTATGGCACAAGGAGATGAGCTGAAATGCAATGTTTTCATCGATACTGACAAAGCCCCAGGAAGCTCCACTGAAGCACTGATGGATGACTAAAAGTTTATCAGTGTGTAAGATAGCAGCAAATGTGTTTTAAAATTGTCCCATTTCTGTTCTTTTTCATTATGATTGTATGACAAGTTGCTCCAATTAGCTGCTTCTATCATAATTACATTTCAGAATGACACAAGGCAAATTGCATGGATCTGACTGCTGCTGATGGAGAATGGACCGAACTAAATGTAAAACTTCCAACATGACACATTTTACTGAATATCCTACCTTATGTTGTCTTTCTATTCTTGTTGTTTTCTTAAATATGTCAGAGCACGACAAGATTGATACTGTAATAGTGTTTGTAATCTCACAAGTAACCAGCTCCCTCAAATAGTAAATATCTTGATTTATGAAAAATAGCATTGGGCTTCAACACAAGAGTGTTAACATGACTAGTCTTTTAAACCAAAAATCTTGGTAACGAATATCCAAATTCTTAGGGATTCCTGATTAAAAATAAATAAATAAATAAAAAGCTAGCCATTGTTATGCATTTATGACAAGATAAGAATAAAAGTAAAGATTGTTTTCAGATTTTAATTCTTCAATATATTTCCACCAATAATCCATCATTTCCTGGGTAACTGTTTTAAAGAACCATGGTTGGAAAGAAAAGAAGTGGAAGTAGGTATAAAAGGTGCACCTTCAAGTTGAATTTCACATTTTATGTTCTTGGAAACACATTTTTTCATTCATTAATTACAGAATAGCCCCTTTAGCAAAGTTTCCAGTCTTGGAATTCTACAGTGGATTTCCCTTCATCCTTTAAAGGCAGAGGTGGTAATGATTTCCGTCTGGCGTTCCCCTATACACACCTCCAACTATCGAGTTACTGTACACACTGCATAAATAGTTAAATAAAGCTCAAAGGAAAATCTGGCCTCGTAACATTTATTCCGTGGGTGACGGTGTGGAGCTGTTGACCCACTCAGGACTCCTGTGACTGTCTACGACTGGACTGCTGCTATGCAAAGACCTGAAATGAAGAATCAGGCAATAAAACCTGTATGAATTAGAGATGACATCTCTCCTTAGGGTTAGCTGGTGAAGAAAACTGCTTAAACATTTATTAATTAAAGATCAGACCAATATGGGTCTTCTTTTGAATATTGTCAGGAGAAATAATCTTCTCTTCAGGCTCCTTATTCTTTCCCTCGGGAAAATTCTCCCAGGCAACTGTATGGGGTGTATCTATAAATCTTTCTTGTTTTGGTTTGTCTTCAGGAGTCTCGCTGGCTCTGTGACTTTAAATCACTTTCTGAGAAACACACTGAGAACGTTGAGGACTCTGAATATGACAGGTAAGGGATTCATGTACCTTCTCCTTTTACTTTGTGAAGCAGAAAGAACCGCAGACAGTATTTCATTAAAGGGTTTTCTTTCATAAGCTATCATTAAAATGCTTTTATAATCATTTCAGATGGCATATTTTGAAAATGATTTATCCCAAGGAGGGCTCAGGTTTTCTATTTTATAGCTAGTTGTGTGTTTCAGATCAGCAGTAGTTCCTTAAAGTACACTGCTTATTTTCATGTATAAAATGAATATTAATCACAGTGTACCCATGTCTAATTTAATAGTTTTTTTTCTTTGTCCTCCACCCATACTGTGTTCATGGCAATTCTACCATTAAATGACATCATTCCTGTCAAAAGATGGTTAAAGGACTATGAGGTAAATTTATTAGTTTTCCCTCCTCTCTCTTTCTTCAGGGAGTTCTCGTTAGATGAGTCAGATATTGAATTTAAAACAGTTTTTTAACCTTTAAGTACAACCATAAATAACGTAATGAATTACTGAAAACTACATTGTATGTCAGGGTGTTTGGAAGTTTGGAATATCTTCAGAAATGAACCCACCTAAACCATTTTTTTTATATATTTTTTAAATTGCCAACATTTTTAAATCTCAATGGGAAAGAAGCAAATGCAGAACACAAAAGAAAACAATAACAATAAATAAAAATATTTAATATAAAAAGGGTGTGTTGAACATAATTATCAGATTTGAATAATCTAAATGAATTAATCTCCAAAAACAGGCAGGAAATATTATTTTTATTAGTGTGACAATGTTAAAGATGACAGAGCATCAGTTATGAAAAGTAAACTACAAAACAATAAATAAAAAAAAAGAAAAAAAAAAAAAAACAGCCAGAAGGGATTAGCCAAATATTTTAAAACCATTTTTTTCAACAGTTAATAAAGACAGTTATGTATTTATAAAACTACTAAAATAAAGAGAAAATAAGAAGAAATCATTAAAGGCTGGTGAGGGATCTGGAAGAAAAAAATCCAAATAACTTAAAGAACCTCTGGCTGAGTTGGGGGGGTTCAATCGGCACTACGAGCTGCTGGGTGGACTAAAAACTTCACTGATGAAGAGTCACTGAAAGACACACAAAAAGAAAACAATTTTCATCGATAAAACACACACATCTGAAATAATTTTCTATGAAAAGACTAAAAGTAAATTTCTCTTAAAAAGCAATCTTCCATGTAAACTGATGTAATTTCACACATGCACTAAAAATTACCAAAAAGGGTGTTATGTTATTTTGTAATCTCTCATGTTGAATGCTTTTCATATAGGGTGGCAGCCACAAATGACAACATGATGCTTTTCTGTTTGATTCTTACACTGCAAGAGCTGCCTCACCGAGTCGCATCGTTACTGGTGCCTCACCGAGTCGCATCATTACTGGGGTGACACCTTTTCAGGTGAAGAAACAAATTACACATGCTTCCTGTTTTAGTCTTCACTAACACTCAGTGAAGTTTGCATGTTGTATTAATCTGCTCTTCATCTTTTTTATTTACTGAATCCATTGTGGAGCATTTTTTGTTAACTATTTAGACAGTGTGGGACAATATTGTGGGTTCAGTTCTAGTCTCGCTCCTACTTTTGTTGCTCTCTTTGGCTACACTCCTCCTTAGCTGAGAGGTGCATTACTGCCAACTAGAGGACTGCAAATTTAATCTCATACTAATTTTGTGATTGATTTATCACCCAAAAGAATGAGTGGAAACAAAGAGGTGGAGTCTTTGGGCTCTAAACTGGTCATATTATGGGTGGCAACCTAAATCCCATAAACTCAAAGGTGTTTGGCTCTGAAGCCGTTAGGGTTGCTATAGCAGCAGGCAGATGTAAGAAGCTCTTGGATGGCTAGCATTCACAGGTTGTGAAATGGCATCTGTCTTTAAATGTGACTCGTTTGATTATATACCAGGAGCCGTGTATTGCAACAGCACTGTACATTGTGTATTGGTCCAAAAAAGTCACTTTTGAGCAGAGGATAAGATGAAGAGTTTCATCTTTCATCATTCAGGACTTGTGAGTTTACCTTTTAAGAGTTGTAGAATTAAATGAAGTCAGAGCTGAATCGATTCCATGTGCTGTTTTCCTTGATATTTTCTCAGCTGGATGTTAAATTGTAAATCATTTTTTTTAATCTCTTCCTTTTTTCCTTGCTTCTGTCATTCTTTGCCAAAAACTTTATCAAAGTACGTTCCCTATCTGGCCCTGCCTTACAATAAACTTTGTACTCTGCAGTTTTTATTAATAGATAACACAAGATGTTAAATTAAATATAATAAGATTTTTATGTGATAAATTCACATGAGCCCTTTTTGTATTATTTTAGCTTTCCATGGAATATCAGGTGCTCACAGGATGGGATATCACTCTCTTTAAATCTCCTGCCATTGACAGCCATCTGAGGATCTACCGTCTGTTCTGGTGTCTGGCTTCGCCATCAGAGGATACGTATGAAAGCCTGATTGTAACTGAGGAATGCAGCAAAGCGGAGCTGTGTGATGCACTCCAGGATGATGAATAGAGTGATATCCTGGGGAGCGCTGATCAGTCTGACAGTACATGTCTGGAATTGGGGCACTTGTCTTCCCACTGAACCCTAAAAATTTATCCTCTTTCTAACTTGCACCACAGACCACTGCTCACCTCTGAGGCTGATCATTTCAGCTTTTAGTTCAGGAAAGTGTTTGGCAGTGGTTGCTGAGTTAAATAATCCAAACTCAGGTGCAAAATATCACAGTCCAAGTACTCATTACTCTTCAGAAAGGAGTTATTTTGTTATGTTCAAGCTGTTGATGGGGTGTTTTTCATCAGGCCTGCTGATGTGTGCTTGTGTGATCCAACACAGAAGGCCAGAGAACGATGTGTCTCATCTGGTTTCAAAGATCATTAGGCTCCTGTTCAGTGAATCCAGGCGGAAAAAGAAGTCATTATAGTTCACAAGGACCATCACTCGCCCTTTCTTTAGATCCAACTAACACATCATCATCTTCTTTCTGGATGCAGACTCCATTCAACCGCATTAAAGAGCCTTTAAGATGTTTCATGTTCTGTTCCAGGGGATTTAATTTAACCCAAATTCTACTGATAAAGGCTGAAAATGATTTTTTGATGGCATAATTGGCTAAAGTATTTACATTATCAGTTAGTTGGTTAGTGGTTTCCCTTGAAAACAATTAAATATTTATTCTATAAGCTAAAAAAAGGCAAGTAAAAGCTGAAGAAATTCTTTCACAGCCCTAAGCTGCTGCTAGAAGGAAACAAATAGTAACTTTCTCAGTTACCATTTGTATATTTACTGCGGATTAGAATTCCAGTGCAAATAAATTCATTGTATGATTTTTGTTACAGAACATAGAAAAGAACACACATCTGCATGCGGTTTATTTTGAGCCTTTTTAGTGTTTTATTTCTTTATATTTTGTCATTTAACTGGCTGACTCCCAGATCACATGCAAGTAAATGTATCCCTTTTTCTTTAACTCTTAAAAATGTTTAATCTTAACTCTTTTTTTTTTTTTTTTTTTTTTCGCAATTAAAAGTAGATGTCTGGCATTAGTCACAGGGCATGCACACATACAGTAGATACTGTATACACAGACACATGATGACAGTTCAAAGGAGAGGTGAGCAGGAGTTAATGGAGATAAATTGCATGGTATTCCCTCCCGTGGCTGCTCGTCGTCATTGACGCTTCCCAGATTCCGTTCCACATCTCCATGTCTTCATCACACTGAAGCATGGACAGCTCTTGCCACTGTGGCAGATCCACTTATGCTCATATGAACTCCCATCCCTCCCTCCCTCCCTCCCTCTCTTCTGTGGCTGGTTTGCATTATTTTCTCCTCAGAACAAAATGGGATCTCTTGGTCTGTGCCACAGTCGGCTGGGCCGTATCAAAGGCGCTGCATGTTCTAAAACCCGTAGGCAGTTAGATCATTCTTTTCCTTTCTTCCATTTCCATCGTTAAAGGGGGTATTTCTGCTGGGTGGCCTGGATGTAATGCTGTTGGATCATCTCTTGAGTTACAGTGCAGATTTTAGTGCCAGTAATATATGGTCTGCAGTTTAAGAGGGAGAAATGTCACGACCATGAAAAGCGTCCAAGGAATTATTTCTCCTCCTGACATCCACACTCTCTCCTATGAAAATACACAAATACACACTACACCATGTAATACAAAAGGCAAGTAACACTGACCATGGATGGACAAATGGGGGGAAAAGAGAATTTAATGCACCTTACACTTAACATGAGCCATTATGTTTAAGTGTCTTTTTTGATCTGTCCCATTGGAGATTTTTCACTAATGTGCTACATAGCCATGGGTTTGAGCTGATGCAAATGATATTTGCAGACAGTTTATGGGTTTAGGTTGAACCTGTTTGGAGGAAGAGGTTTACCACAAATGTCAGTGCCAGAAAGTCGTACTTGTTCTTAACTCTTGTCCTGGGAAACACATTTATTTTACAGTTTTCTCATTGAAAACTTAATCCAGTGTCCAAAATATACTAAGTCTCTGAAATATCCTTTATTTATTTGTTTTCCATCAGTCTATACAGTTTGTAATGTGACAGCAGCTCCTTGTCATCGTATTCACCTTCATATATTGTTGACATGTATGTTTTTTTCTGTCTAAAGTGTGATACAGGTTTTACTTTCTGTTTCAGTAGGGTACAAAAAACACTACAATGGAACTTTTTTCCTCAGCTCTGCGCTCACATTCCTCCCAAAATGCCTCTGGATTTTATTTCGCCATCTGATTTTAATGGCTGGTGAATATAAAGGATGGATTTGAGCTTTCTGGCGGGTTCCAAATGAGAATGTGAACTTCTCTGTTTCTGTTTCCCGTGGCCCTCGGTGCCAATAAGAATGAACACACTTCTTTCTCTTTCTCTTTTTTTTTCCCTTTTCTTTGCCTTATTTTTTTTCTTTTTTTTTTAGAAAATATACATCCACAGTTGTGAATATGGTTTCATTTTCAAAAGATTTAACAGACTGAAAGTATTTAAATGCTCAAAGAAGTACTCCTTGCTGACTTTAAACACATTTTTTACTTTCAGTTTTAGGGTCTGCTGAACCTGAGTAGAATAATTTCCAGTTCTGAGGGTTTACTTGACAGTTGGAATGCCATTAAATGTTTAGAAAAGGTTAAATTAATACTGAAAGAATACATTTAGATGCCTTCACTGCCAAAGGGTGTCCATCTGTGGGTGGGTATTGTGCTTTTGCCTCACTGACTGTCATGGATTCCTTGCATGAAAAATGAGTGTGGAGGTAAATGAGCTGTGAGGTATCAGCTTTGAAGCAGATTCTGCTCTAAATTGATGTGGTGTGACTCTGAAACCCAGCGTGGGATTTTTTGGATTCTTTCCCACCTTTTGTCTCTGGAGTCTTTAACTGGCTCTGATCATTTCACAGGAACACTTCATTCATATGCATCCAAACACCCACATGCTAAAAAGGTGACCTCAAGTCTGCACTGCGTGTCAGATGAAGCCATCCAATCAGTGAATATTAAGACATTACTGCAGAGTGGTAAATACTGCTGCAGTAATAAATGGGTAAAAGAACTACTGTATTGAGTCTTTATGCATCTGAGATGATTAAAACATGGAGCTCAAGATTAGTGAATTTCTCTGCCGGCAGAAACTAAAAGTTTACTCAACAATGTAATGTAATATTTTAATAATAATGTAATAATTTTTTAGCTTCCAGAACAGTCTCATCAGGCTCTGTATGTCTCCAGCTGGACAGGGAAACTACATTTAACTTATGCCATGTCTGATAATATCACTGAATGCTAGAATTTCAGTTTCCCTAAGAAGAATCAGATCTGAACCATTTCACTTTTTCTGTTTAAATCTCAGATAATATCTTTTCATTTACTTACATTTTACCATTTCGTCATTGCATTTGCAGTCATTTCACTTCTCTGCCAGGGTGAGAGCCTGTTTGTTTGTTTATCTGGCAGCAAGATTAAATAAATACTTATTAAATTTTGTGAAACTACTTTGCCTGTAAGAGCACAGGAAAAGGAAGACCTTGGTCATTTCCATTAAAATTACAAGCCTTAGCTGAAGATGGTGCACTTCCCTTTTAGTAAATAAAGGAAAATAAGTTGATACATTTTACGAAGCAGTGTTTCTCTTAGATTTACAGCTTTGGCCTAACCATTCACAGCCTATGGAGTACTAACTGTAACAACATTGTTGTCAGCTATTTTCTTCATATCATGTCTGTTTCCGCTCTTTTCTCTGTCACTAATAGACACAGCGGAACATGCTTTTAAATGATGGCAAAAGCCATAAAGTCTCTCACACATGGCTGAAATGAAAAGAGTGCTCATAAACTTAACTCTTGAGCTTCCTGAATCAATACTAAGTTACCCAGGCCACTTTCTATTTTCCATTTAGTTTGTGTTAGTATTTTAAAACATGGGCAAATGATCCAACAGTGTTACAAACCCAAAGCAGACCTTCTATTTCCTTGGACTTTTGTGTTTATTGCTGTGTGTGCATCTCCTTCTGCTTGTCTCTGTGTGATTGTATGTGAGCCCCCATTTTTGTAATGTTTATGTTCATGAAATATTTCTTACTACAAAATGTTAGGCTTATCCAACAGGGGTAGTCTAATAACCATGCAGTACTCAAATAAAGCGTGTAAAAGCAAAGAAGGGATTTCAACATAAAAAGCTAGCCGCCCTGTCAGGACCCATATTTCACCAGTGTTTGACCTGCAGTTACTCATTACCCCCTTTGAACTTGCTTTCTGTTGTCCTTGGAGTTTGTTTACTACCGTCATCATCTCCTGAGCAAGACAAACACTTCTTGTGTTGCTATTCTAAGGAGAGTTAACTATTCTCTGGACAAGAACAAAGAACTGATATTAGGGTTTTTTTTTGTTTTTTTTTTTGTTTTTCTTTTTGTACAAAAGGTTTATTTATCATACTTTAGTTATTTGCACTGTAATAAAGATTTAGTGGACTTTGCAAAATGGTGAATTTTCTTTATTTATTTAATATGTTTGACCATGTTTGACCATGTTATCAGTTTGCACTGTATCAAGTTGTGATGACTTTGTTGGCTTTATCGCTGTTAAAAGTCTCGTCCACTCCAAGTTCAGTTATTCTTTGGGACATTATACATGCCATTAGTAGGCCTCTCCAAATGTATAAACAGCCATGAAAAGCATGCTGTGGACTAGGTAATCTGCAGCTGCATGAATGGCCACACCAAGCCAAGAAAGTCCAGTAAAGCTTGGAGACAGCAGGAAACACTGCAGCTAATTTCTGCCTGGTCCTGGCTTTGGCCTGAAATGGAACAGGATGGTCGAGTGTGGTGAAGGGCCCTGAAGTCAAACCCCTGCTGAATGATGGATGGAAAGCTAGCCAACATGAAAATCTTATTTAAAAGCAAGGACATGGAAGGGAGGTTAGGAGTGTGTCCTATGACTGCATGACGAAATTTTCCACTCTTGTACATCAGATCTTCATTATGCAAAATGATTTTGTCGATGAGCATTGGAACGCCAGGTTTGTCTGAAACCAGCCACAGATGTTGGAGGTAAAATACAAATACCTCATTACTGTGTTTACTGCCAATTTAATTTTCAGGTTTTTTTTTTTACAATATTTTATGTGTACTTCATTACAGGTTCAGATTCAGATCAGCAGATTATTTCTCATCCTCATATTTAATTCAACTGTTTGTCAGCTAATAGTACTGCTCTTGATTCATGCGTGCTGTCGATGACTTTTTGTTTTCTTTTTCCAATATATTGCTCTCAATTATAGTATATTTATATTCAGGCTTAATTATTTGTGGATCAGCTGGATTTCTATTAAAATGGTTAAAATAGTCCATTTTACCTTTATGCTAGCACCACACTTAACTTTTACTTAAAAAGTGTAATCCGTACGTCTACTTTTACCAGTGTGTTGGTGTATTTTTAATTCACTTGTTCTTCTTCAGCAAAGACTGTCTATATTTTAGCTGCCTGTGATTAACTAAGTGATTTTGCTCTAATTTGTCAAGGATCAAGGACGACGGATGACAAGATAGGTGGAGCCTGTTCTGTTTGTGGTGCAGCTGAGTTATGATACCCTGAGACGACCAAACACACACATTTCATATGAGCGCAGTATCAAAGATGAGGAGGAAGGTCGGTAATCGGAACAGATTGTATGCTTTGGCTGAGGCACAGGGTTCTGTTGAGTAGGAAGAGGGGAGCATATGGACTGAATTCTGAGGGGTCTTGGCCCACCTTAATATGGTGGGCTTGCAAATACGCCCCCCCTGGAGACATCCAGGCAGTGCCAGAATCCTAAGCCACGTAGTTGTGCCAACAGCTCACTATTGAAATCCTCCCCTCTGCCTTGGCTACAACATAGCATCTTAAACCTTTCTCCACTTTCCTCCAATCGTTTTTCTACCCCTTCATTTCATCTCTGTGCACTTCTTCAAAGTGGACCCCTCTGGTGATTAATCCATTTGAATAAGTATCTTCTTCCAGTGGACAAGATGAGTTAAGTGGCCACAGGGGCACAAGATGTGAGAAGAGAATTTAACCAAGTTGCTGTCATCTGTTAGAATCACATGGCACAAACTACTCCCTGTATTTTATTACCACATGCAAAAACAGAAAAATGAGGGGGGAATGACCCACACAACTGTTAGAAAAGACTTTAAAGAACCATTTTAATATCTTAGATTAAATTGTGTGGTTTATGCTTGTTGACATCTGTGAACAAAAACTACACAGTTTCTTTTTTCCCCTCAGAGGACATGCTGTTTCTGTCATTATGGGGCAGACAGCAACACCCATCATGAGCGGGTGTGCACTTGATCAAACATGGCTTTCTTTCAAAATGTGTTCAAAATGATAGAAAACAGTATGTAACATGTAATGAACCCACAGGGCACAACATCACAGGCGTGTGCTTATATGCAGCGACAATTTATTTATTTATTTTTTTTACATTAAGGATGAGATGCAGACCTGCAAATTTACTACTCCTTAATTAGAATTTAATTGAAATGACTTTGAGACAGTCCTGTCCATAGAGTGAGGAGTTTTAAAAAATTTGACCTGACTGTGCATGACTAAACAAAGACTAAGAAGATTTTTAGCTCTATGGTCAAGATATATATTGTCTTTCTATTTTAATCCAACCTTTTTCATTCAGCTGTATATTTAAATCATCTGCCTGAATGTGATACAGACTCTACGTCATGCCAGTATACCCTCATTATAGCCTGCAATGCACCTCTGCAGAAATCTGTCTTTACATCACAACAACTTGACTGTATTTGGTTCTTGAAGCATATTTGCCTGTTTTGCTCCTGTGAAACAAACCTGTAAAATATAACGGGTTAAACTTGCATTAGGCTTGATTGTATTGCTAACTCAGCAATGGTACTCTTCCCATCTTCTTTCAAAGCTCTTCCAAATGCTCCCAACAATTACAGTAAAAGCTACTAAAATGTTCAGCATATATTTGCTTCTTACATTAAACCAGATATAAATAAATTTGACACATAAAAAAATCTACATTGCTTCACAAGGAAAAGCACATCAACGGCATATAAAATATGGATGTTACCTCGAGCTCTGGAAGTGTGGAAAGTGCTTTGAAACTTCTTTTTGTAAAGGTGAGCAAGATGTAACTTCTGTATTTGCTGTAGAAGAGCTTCAGTGCCAACAAGATAACCTACTTTTTAATTTGTTACCCAAGAATGAATCAGTCATGTCTGGCTCTTCTTCAATACAGAATGATAACTGTGTCACTATGTTTTGGTACCATTTTAAGTATAATTGACAAAATAAGGTATCTAGGGAAGCACTAGAAGCCGATATTGTGTCTGTGTTCAAACACCAAGATGGAAGCAGATAAAACTGAGGTTAAAAAATAAATCAAACGTCACGTTTATGTTTTATGTATGGTCTAAAACCTCTTTTCCCCCCCTAATGTTTGCCTGACAAGTTAATGAGAAAACTGGAACTTACTGTATTTTTTTTTATTTATTTATACATTTTTGTATTGTAAGTTACACTTTTGCAGTCAGAAACCTTATTTTTAAAAACTTTACAGAAGCCGAAAGATAGGGGAGGATTACACCTGCGTAACTTTCAACATTACTTCCTAGCTAATAGATTGCAATATGTCCTAAAATGGCTCAAACCTAGTCCACTAGATGACCTGTGGATAGATACAGAACAAACATTTTGTGACAATTTGGAAATTTCTGATCTTCCTTTTTTCAGCTTAAGTATAAAACAGCAAAAGTGCTTCAAAAGTGTCAACATCAGCACTTCTCTGACAGCCTGGTGGGAATTTCTCAAAAAAACCAACTCCTCAGTAATACCATGTAAACTCACACCCATCTGGAACAATCCTGATATTCTACTAAACAAAAATATGCTAAACTTTAACCAATGGATTAACCAAGGAATTAAATACTTTGAATATATTATCCATAACAGAAACATTTTATCTTTTAATACACTCTCATCACAATATGGGATTAACAGCAACAGATTCTTAGAATATCAACAACTCAAAACCATAATACACACAAAATTCCCCCTTCACCGAACAGACCTGGAACTTCCTCCAGTAGTAGCAGATTTTATGGAACTCTGTACCCCCAAATTACTTTCAAAAATATACAGATTAATGTTAAAAATAGATGACTCAAATTCCCTACCTACTTCAAAATGGGAGATAGATTTATCCATCAATCCTAGTCAACCATTTTGGTTACAAATATGTCTTAATGCCCTTAATATGACAGACAGCCCAAATTTACAACTCATACAATACAAAGTCCTCCATAGAACGCATTATACAGGACAAAGGATGTTCAAGATGGGTCTTAATCACTCCGATATCTGCACACAGTGCACAGGTAACACAGCAGATGATTACTTACACGCTTTATGGCTTTGTGCACCTGTCCAGAAGTTCTGGAATAAGGTTTGTGAGGATTTATCAACATGGGTTAGATGTAACATTCCTGCATGTCCAAAACTTTGTTTACTGGGTGACCTAAGTGACATTAATATCTCACTAGATGTAGCTGATGTTTGTGTGTTGGTACGTTTATCTGCAGGTACGTTTGATGACTATTGTAATTTTTCATATCATCATCATCCTATTTTTCTTTTGGTATCATGTAGAACTGTGGTAGTTTATATTGTTTTTTTTTGTGTGATATGTTCTGGGCAGCATAGACAACTGTTATTTCCACATTTTAATCCTGTCCTTTTCTCCCTTTTTTTTTTTTTCTCTCTTCCTCTATCTCCATGTCAGGTTCGGCACTGACATATAAAGACTAAAGAAAATAAGATTACAATAAAAATAATAAAAATATCAAGGGCAGCCATGTATATAACATGTCTCCCTTGGTAGAGCAAATCTGTCAAGCAAAATATGGCACACAGACCACCGTTCTGTATGTTAGGATGCTGGACAGGACAGGGTAAAAAAAAAAAAAAAGAAACCTTATTTACTTCAGCTGCTGCTTCAGCAACTTTCTGCAAGCTCCTGTCGATGTCAACATCCTCAACTACTATGATGAACTGACAATAAGAGCCTTTCAGCTTTTACCTTTTTTTACTGTAGGAATACATTTTTCATTAGATTATGTCAAATTGCCTTTTTTTTATCTCAGCAGTCAGTGATGCAGATATATTATCATTGTTTGGCTCCCCTCTAATGAGACAGAGATTTTGTGTGTTGAATTTAAAGACCACAAAAAACTTTTTTCCTCTCTCTTTTAGAGAGTTCTTGTTCTTGTCTAAGTTCTTATTAATGAAAGTCAAGTGGAACTTTAGCAGCAGTGATTCTGCTCATTAACAAATCTCCACATACTCAGATGACTTTCATAAAGGCAACACTGAGGTTAGATTTATGGAGGTGTGAGTTTGACATATCTGACATAAACATTTGAAGGTAAAAACAAAAAAATATATTTTTTGGATTTATTAGTGCCCCTTAACCCGGGGTGAGATTTCCCATTTTTGAATCTGCATAAAGTCCATGACTGTATTGGCTACAATGGAATGTAGCTCTTCAGCTGGGGAGCTGTTACTGAAATTCTTGTGGATGATCCATTGACATGGATAATTTATCTTCACAATTTCATACAAAACAGAGAGGGCCAAGGAAAGCATATGTGTATGTTTGTGTAGCTGCCTCTTTTAGTCTGTCAGAGCAGACATACCAGGGGATGACACGTGGCCGGTTATACAAATATAATACTGATAAAACAAAGCAGACGTCTGAGAGGTCTGACACCTTATTAGATATTTCCACTGTACGCTTATATAAGCCCTTAAAAACAAAAAATAAGAAAAAGTAAAAAGGAACACCCAAGAATTTTCAGTCATGCTTCACTGCCCAAAGAGTCTTGGGGTTTTGGAGGGAGTTTTTCTCTGCTCAAAACACAAACTGTGCCCAAATAGTGGTATCTGGGCAGAAATGAGCTGGTTCCCATTTAGAGACAGTGGCTGGCTCCAGCCTGTAATTCACAAAGGAGGAAACAAATTGCTCTCTAGTCTCTGTCTCTCCTCGAGGCCAGAATATTTCATGCTACTTCAGCTCTGCCATTCTTTTCCTTGCGTGTGTCGTCCTTCCAACTATTTCAAACACTTTTAAGGGCAATTACCATGGGCCTCTCAGGAGTGGTGAAGGGTGGAGTTGGCTGGTTTCTTGCTGGTTGGTAGAAAACATGTGCCCCAAAACATATAGACCACACCCTCTGCTCAAAGGACTGCAAGGATTTCTGTAATAGCAGCTCAGTTGTCCCAGCACTCATCAGGAGATTTGTCTTCAACTGCTTGGCCATTACTTTTCAAGCAGCGTCATTAATCCTTCTGTTGCTACATGTAACAAAAAAGCAAGAGAAAAAGAGAAATAAGAGACATTAGTGACAGCATCTGTCTGTCTCTTTTGCTCTTTTGCTCTGTCAGACGGACTCAGAGGTTTTCAAGTTGTGTCTCAGGAACCACAACTACAAGTAGAGCAGCAAACACTCGCAAATGAAACGTTAAAAAAAGGCTTAAGCCTTCAGTTTGAAGCTAAAATCAGTGGAGTCCTCTTTCAAGAGTAACAGACAAAAATATTCTCTTCTAAATGTGCTTTTGCATTATTGCTGATTTCATAGTGCATTCTGTTATTTTGTTCATTTTTATTTTTTTGTGCCATTTAAAAAACGTGTAGCTTCCCAATCATTCAAAAACATCATGAAAATCAGATGATTTCCATTTTTTATTGCATAACTGAGACAGCATGTACAGCAACATCTACTTTCCACCCTTAGAGATGCAGTTTAACCAGTGACAGAGCCTAGCAAATATAGCTCTTCTAAGGAACCAAATAAATAGCACAAAAGCTGTTAGCATGTAAGTTACTTGTGTTCAGTGAACTAAGCTGAAACAATAAATTGTACCAAGGTGTGTACTTTTTTTTTGTTGTAGTTTTGTACAGGTGAAGTTTTATTTTACTTTTACTTAGAGAAGTAGATGTGGATAAGGTTAATTTGTTTAGTTACATTTAAACTCTTTTAAGACATAAAGAAAATGTTTTTTAAAGAAAACAAGTGTAAATATATAACATTATTGATCATAGATGTAAGGGATTTAATCAATGTCTGGAGAAAGACACTAATTGGTTTATTTGTTAATTTAAAAGGATCCCCATTAGCTGACGCCAAGATGTTAGCTAGTCTTCCTGGGGTCCAGATCAAAAACAAGCATCATAGTTTCAAGTAAAAAAATTAGAACAAAAACAACAAGAATAATTAAAAAAAAAAAAACTAATAGAAATACATTAGAAAAATAGCATAAAATACTACATAGGTGATAATACATAGAAATATATATACAATATCTAGACATTTATCTCTCTCTCTCTCTCTCTCTCTCTCTCTCTCTCTCTCTCTCTCTCTCTATATATATATATATATATATATATATATATATATATATATATATATATATATATATACATAAAACTACATAGAAAACACAAATTTTCTTAAAAATAAAGAAAAAAAAAATAGTTCAAGTCATGTATGACATAACCCAACCTCCCAGAATTAGGATGAGAAAAAAATGTTGAGATTAAAAAAGTAATAATAATAATAATAATAAAAAAAAAATAGTCTTTTAAAATTAATAATTTATTAATAATTATTCTTCCTCTGTTGTTGACATGAAACTTGAGCATACCGCCACTTGGGCTTCTAGCAGGATTGTGAGTGTCCACATTTAGGTTGGGTGTATCTCTAAAGATGTTCATATTTTGGGTTTAATGTCAGATTTTAAGGTTGACATCTTCCTAGATTTTACTTTGAAGTGGCAGTACTGAACTTTGGCTAATTTTTCCACCTTGGCTCCTATATCGAAGACTGCCTTTCACTCTTTCTTTTGTCTTGCTTCCTCTGATAATGTTCACTTGTGTTTCTTCCTCCACTCCACACACACACACACATCGGACACAGGAATGTTGTGTCCTTAGCTAATGATAATCTTGATCGTTTGATTCAGGATTAAAATCTCTGGGTGTGTGTTTACATAAGTGATGTGCTGTCATTGTCCGGTAACAGCTAAACTTCACTCACACATGAATTTATTAACTTGGATATAAAGAAACCATTGTAAAATGTAATATCCAGTAAAGTACTTTATTATAAGAGACAATATGTGGCCAAACATTTTCTAGTTTGTGTTTTAAGCACAAAATATGTAAGTCTGCATTTGTTGAGGCCTTTCTGTGACATCATCCTCCAACCATAACTAGAAATCTGAAGTTCACCTGACACTAATTTGACCCAAACTTCAAACTTAAATAACAACCCTTAAAAACACACTTTAAAGCAAATCAGTTCTTAAGAAACAAACACAGATGTGTCACCCCTGTTTGTAGTATCAGTAACAGCACTTATCCACACACTCCTGTGCTTTGTTCATACACTCCTTCAACATGTTCTGCATCTGGTTTGTGTTTATTTAGATGCCCCTGGCTGCCTAAGCCCACACACCCTTTTTCTGTGTGTGTGTTTTCACTTTTCTTCTTCTTCAGAGTGTGTATAGACTGATATCTTTGGACTTCCTGCATCCTGTTTGCCTGAGGGAGTGTGGAGCCTCTGGCTGATTAGAGGAAACCCCATATCAGATTCTACCCAAGTCCCCCCTTCGGTGCTGATTCCCAGGTTTGCTATCTGTGTACTTCAGCCTCCTCATCATGGACCTGCGCGGTAAATCTGCCCTCTGTCCAACAAGACTTCCCTCAGTAATCACACAGTGCTAGAGGTCAAACTAAAAACTCTTGAGACTAATAGATGGAAAATATGAAGGTACCTTTCAAATATTTGGGGGGATTTAACATTTAAATAAGGTTTTTAAGCTTTTTATGCAGTCAGTGAGTGAAAATGTGGTACCTCTTACATCCCACATACATGTAAACATACAATTATACACATGGATGCAACCAAACATGTATGCACATGAATTCTCCAGCCCAAGTACACTTATCTTATTTCTTCTGGTACACACATCTGCAGGTGAAATATCACATGGCTATTATAACACTTCAGTAATCAGTTTCTCATAAGCTGTAGCTCAGTGTTAGACCAGCTGCTCCATATAACCTTTTTCACTCTGCTTTCCAGTGGTATTCACTGATTTTGATGAGACTGAATTGTATATAGTTTTTTTTGTAAACCCTGATCACATGTTTAGCAGTCCTACTTCATGGAGGAAAGATGTTAAGTGGTTGTCCAATTTTTCTGTGTCCCTTATTAAATCCTCTGATGTGGTTTTGTCTCTCTATTTAAGACTTTTGAACATGAAGTTGTGAATCCACATGAAGGACAGAGCCCACACAGCATGGTGAAAAATATCAAATAAGACTCAGGCCTTGCATGAAGCAGCTTCCTTTAATTGTCAAACCATAGCTGGATGGTAAATCTTTGTAATTTGCTTGTCATGTTCCTTCAGCAATAAAATGGAAGCACAATTTTTGCATAAGTCTCATTATGTGTCACCTATGATACAGTATGACGGCTATTTTCTGTAAAAAAAAAGAGCAGATTTCTGCCTACAAAAGTTATGAAAATTTTGTAAAATAATCAAAAGCTTAAAGCAAAAAAAGGGTCATTTGTTTGACCTTTTTATTACTAGACAAAAATGCAAAGAAAACATTAACAAATGTGGCACTTGATGCAATAATACCCTAAAAGCAGAAGGGGAAAAAAATATTTTTACCATTCTGTTACATTCCTCCTCTATATAATTTTACTATTTTAATTGTTTGGGGACAAAGAATACTAACTCAAGCTTTAGCTTATGGAGCTACAGTAGGGACATTAAGTATTAAACAAACATTATGACCCTGATTTAGCTCCGTACTAGCTGCTTATTGTTGATGTCCAGTTAAACAGACACAGTGAAGCTTGCTGTTGTGTCAAGCTGAATGAGTTGTGCCACTGTCCTGCTAATGACCATGGCTATGCAGGGAAAAAGTCTTGCCATGAGGGTAATATATTTAGTATGTCTCAAAAATACTTATATATCTGCATCAATAGTACTATCATACACATGCAAGTCATCCATGCCATGTACTTTGATGGACCATCACAAACACTGTCCTTTACACCTTTTGCTGATAACTTGGATGGATTTTCTCACTTTTGGCACATAAAAACCAGACATCAGTTTTTCCTAAAAGCAGCTAAAATGTGGACACAGCTGACCACAGGACATGTGTCCACTGTCTTTCCGTTCATCTAAGATGAGCCTTTGCCCAGACTGCTTGGTAACAGAGTTTCAAGTTCCATTTTCTGGATGCAGCCGCTAACTATTTTGAGTGACAATGGTTTTCCAAGGTACTCCCAAGCCAATGTGGCTATATTGATCTCTGTGAAATGATAGTTTCTCATTCCTGCCTGAAGGCTTGAAGGTCACAGGCATCTAACAGTGGTTTCCATCCTTGGACGTAACACACTGAGATTTTCCCAGACTTCTGCAACATTTTTCCAGTGATTTAAACTTTAGATGTTAAAAGACCAAAGTCCTTTGCAAATATATGACATCTGTCAGTAGGTGTTAGATAGCTGTCACCTTCAGTCTTTCATTCAGTTAAACAATTATAACAATTAAACCTTCTCCATGCGGTATATTCCTTCAACTTGGCCTGTGCCCCCGTCCAACAGGTAATTAGCAGTCAAAATTTTCTTATACTGTGACCACAGCTACAACTAAGCAGTTTTGCTCCATTTGCTGACAAATAAATGGGGGTATGCTGAGCTGAAGTGAGGGTCAGTCTACAGCATGGGGGACTGTGCAGGCGTGGAGCATGTGATTGAATATATGGCCCAGGCTGTGTGCTGGATGTTAGAGGTTTCATCAAGCTTGTGTAAATGTTTACCCAACCCACTGTTTCCATTTCAGCTTGCAGCCCAGCGTCACCTTACCACTTAGTGGTTCGTACGTTTCAGTTCTGTCAACTCTGCCATCTCGTAGCTGGTGCAGACTGGAGATACGGTAGCGAAGGCCCCTTTGCTGCTTAAACTTTTTTCAAAACACTAGTTTTACGTAAGCATGCCTTGAATAGATATTTACCTTTTTGTGCTACATTACCTCATTTGCGAACTAACGGTTGAGTTTACAATCTATCATAATGTACCTTAATCATTAACAGGGAAAAGTAAATTGCACATTATGCAGACTTTTTATGGTAGAGCTTGCATCCCATGAGAGAAATTATTTTTGACAGCATTTTTGGAAATATGATTTGTAGAACACAAAATCTCATTTATTAATAGGTAACTAGTGATAATAACTACGCTTACAGAGAAACTTTGGGAGAAAAAAAACATTATATCCAATAAATCTGTTGGGAAAATGTTTTAAGTTAGTACAGAAGACTGTTTAAAGTCAACTGAAGATGGTATGAAAAAAACTAAAAAAAAAAAAAAAATTGCATACTGATATCTGCTTCCTGTTTAATTCCAAAACGGTGAATCTCTTTCAAAGCCCTGCACAAGACAGAATTGGGCTGATGATGTTTCAACCACCTAAAAGCACAAAGTCACATTTTCTTTTTCTGTTTCATTGGAGAAGTTGCATTTTTTATCTACTTCTGTCTGTCTTTAGTTCATCCTCAGCTCAACATATGGATTTTAAAAGATAGCTCAGTATATCAGACAGCCAAGCCTGTACTCACAGCACATGTAAATCAAGATTATTCTGGAGCCGTAAGAGACAAGAGCTGCAATCTGTGATCCTTCAACCACAGCTAAGGGCTTTACTTCAAATGATTCATCACATAATGATTAGTTGTGGCCAGGCTGGTATCTTTTCTCTGCTAACTCTGGCCCTGTTGGGAGCTATTTTGGACATGCGCAAGCACTTGCTGCTACCCGAATCTTCAGATGTGGAGAAGGGATGAGTGCGGTGTCTCTGAACAATCTGAGAAAACCTGCAAGCCAGATGAGCTGCAATGCAGGCTTAGTGTGTGTATGTGAGAAGAAGCGGTTGGTGGATGCTACATGTAAGTGATTGTAATCCCGTTACAGTTACTATGCTCAGTCAATCTGTCACCAAGGTTGTGCATGTTCACACAACAGGAGGCTCAAAGTTAAGTTCACACAGATTAAAATGAAGTATTTCACTTTCATTCAGGATCATTTATGCAATACTCAGTTACACCCCTTCCCAAAACTAATACTGTTTGCCAACAGCATTGTCCAAGTTTAGCTTAACACATATTTGCTTATTTCCTTTCACTCCATCACAACAGTTTCACACATTGTTTCTGATGTAAAAGTAACTGATACTGTCAGTAAACTTGAGTTGAGTTGCACCAAGCAATGGGAAATTATGCAGATCTATAGATGTATTGCTGCTGTAAAGCAAGGAACAGAAACACATTTTAAAAGCTGAGCCAAACAATCTTCATTACATATATTCTACCTCCTAAACACAGTGTTATGATGCAAACTAAAATAAATCTGTTTACAAGAGTGATTCAGCTCTGTGGGAACTTTGCAGCTTTATTCTGATGGTCTTAACCTGGTTCTGATTTGTTGTTAAAATAAGGCTGCATTCTTTAACTCAATGTGTCACTTGAAATTCTTGACAGAAGTTTAATCTTATTTTAGACTTAGAGGATAGTTTGCATAAGTAATTTTTTTATTTTCCCTACCAAACAGAACACAAAAACAAAAACACATGCAGAAAAAGACGAAAAAAAAAAAAAAAGAATAATTGTTTGTCGTGCTTAACATGCACAGCAAGTGCAAAACAACCTCAACCCAAAGAGCATATTTAGTGGAAATGCTGGTACATAGTTGGACTGTGTGCTTTTACAAAGAAATTGATGGGTGTGTGAGTGATTTTTTTTCTTCAGGTGTTCTAGAGTAGTGGTTCCCAACCTGGGTCCCTGGAGCCTCAAGGACCCCCAAAGGTGTCCATCAATAAGCACAGGGGGTCCTTGAGGCTTTGATTGTTCAGAGCCAGTGTGATTTAAATCAAGGCCATGTCCACACAGATTAGAGTTGAGGTGTTTGCTTATTTTATTTTATTTTATTTTACATTTACATGAAACCAGCGTTTTAAGCCTAAAAACAGCAACTTTGCACCATTTCAATGCCACAGTAAAGATGATTTTTTCCTCATTCAAAAAAAAAAAAAAGAAAAAAAGAAATATGTTGATAATTACCATAATTTTTTTTTTTTTATTTTTTTTTTTTTTGATGAAAGAATAAAACCAAACATGGTTTCAACACGGGTAGGGGGTCCACAGCTTTTTGGTAGTTGAATGAAGGGGGTCCTCAGGGAAAATGGTTTCACTGTAGAATGAAGTGTATCTACATCAAAAGTTGAGTGCATTCAGTTTAAGGTGCATGTTATATATTGTGTAAAGGGAACTTAATGATGCAACACATGTTAAAATAAAAAAGAAAAATGTCTGCTCTTGCTGCATGACATATTGAGATGATCCATTATTCCATCCTAGACTCAACTGAAAACTTCCTTTCTTTACTCTTGTTTTTTTATGTAATTATGCCAGCAGTAAAAATGAATACATTACTGTCTGGAATACATGTAAATACTCTTCCTTAGCAACGGGAGTCACTGTCTTTGGGGCAGACAGAGAGAACTGCAGCTTGTGTGGCCCCACTTTGTTTTCTTGGGTCCTCTCTTGGTGGCTCACTTTGAAAAGCCTCCTTTCTCTTAAACTACCCTGCAGCAAAGACAGGCTGCCGCCATAAACCCCCATGTTTAATTAATGATGTTTTGCAACTTATTTCTACATCATAAATAGTTCGGGGGTAGCGCCCTAAAAGAAGCATGCTTTTTATCAAATGTCTGGATTTTTTGCAGCATGCTGTTTTACACCACACATGGGAGGTGAAAAATTGTAATGCTTAGAGGGGTTAGGAGTGCAGAGCGTGGTATGGATCTGTGTTAAAAAAAAAAAGAGAAATAAGAAACAAGTTCTTATTAGGACTGCTCTTGGCTGTGCAGAGACCACCACAGATTTAAGGTTTAAGAGAGCAGTAGGTATGAAAATGTGTGTTAAGTTAGATCTCCTGGATTCTGTCCTGCTAAAACAGAATAGAAATTAATGAAAGACAAAGGCAGCAGGGAAACAAGTGAAGTGGAAGATGGGTAAAAAGCACAGGGAGATGGGTAAAGCAGGGTCCATGGTGGGCAAAGTAGGGAAGCAAGAAGGTAAATAGATCTGATTAAAGGCTCTTGTATACCACGTTGACATCAAGAAACCAGTGATGTTGGCAGGCCTCCCTGTTGTGTTTCTTCATGTGTCTGGGAAAGAAAACTGCACTGGAACACACCTGACTGTCATGTAAAATCTACACCTGCAGCAGGAGTCTATAAATGATTAAACAGGGTATTTAAAACAAATGAAAAATACATACACAACCCACAATTTTGGATTCTGATCCATTTATAATACCTAAACAAAAATAACTAATAAAATAATAGTCTTAAATTAGTAACATGGTACCAACATAAGTCACACATTAATAGAAAACAAAAAGAATTAAACAATAAAAATGTAAAAAAAAGAAAGCTATAATAAAAGCATCAAACGTAAACATTATAATTTGCTTTATTAAAGTCTGTATTTTCCTTTGTTATCGCACAATTTTGTTGGCGGTACCATTGCATACAACTGTAGTATGCTGTACAAAACCTTTGGCTATACCATTGCAGTTTTTGCCTGTATTTCCGTCAATAAAGCCATAGAGTTATTATGCTTCATTCACAACTCTAAACAACCAATCAGTGATCTCCCTGACAGATGCTGACACAGATTCCACATGATGAATCTGCAAACTTTGTCTTTCAAACCAAAAAAAAAAAAAAAAAAAGAAGAGAGACAGACATTCCTCAAGGCTGATTGTTGTTGTTGTGTAAGACCCCTAAGAAGTGAGTAATTAACTGCATTCAAACGCTTGTCACAGAACTAACAGGAGCTGCAGGGGTTCTACTTTCTAAAGGCTCCCCTCCACTTCCACCTGCCTCATGCTTCACTTTTCCCAGTCTTTCACCCTTTCCTCATTCACACTTTGTCTTTTATTGTTTTTGAATCAGATCATCCTTTACAGGTAAAACTTAGTTCTCTTTGTCATTCACATCAAAGGGTTTATGTTGTATGTTTTATTTTTGAAGACATTGATTCCTGTTCCTTCATCTGCACTGCCCACTCCCTCCATCCCATCACCCCCTCACTCCTTCCCACATCCTCCTCATGTATGAAGCCAACAGATCAAACAGAATCCTCTCATAAATACCAGCTTAGTTCATTTAATCAGCCAAATTGCAGCAGAATGCTGTGCCTGAGGGGTTTTTCTTTGCTGGAAAACATTACTTAATGGCAACAAATCAGCCACAGAGAGCATGCTGCTGTCTCATTGCCCCTGGCTTAACAACACCTGAGCTCACGTCTGCATTTGTAAGGGTACTAGTTAAATTCACTCTGCCATTACCTGCTGTAATCAAGCTGTGAATTTTTGACCTATACTCTTGCTAATTAGCTTTATCTTCTACAAGCCTAACATGGCAATCCGTCTACATTAAAGTGAGCACGGGAGCAGTGAGTCTGAGACTTAAATCACCTGCTGGTCAATCTCCTTCCAGTCCCTCTCCAATTTCAGCTTTTGCACTCTTTTCATTATTTTTGAGCCAAAATGAAATTTCAGTTCACCATTCTGTATAAAAAGGAGGAAATAAAATCTATTCCAAGAAGCAGTAGCGGTATCTTTCTGCTTAATGACTCTGCCAAAAAGGACAGTCTTTCTCTAGGGAATAAATAAATAAATAAGTAAAAAGCTTCTGAGCTTTTTCTCTGATTGCCTTTCTTGTTCCCTCTTTTCTCTGGACAGTTTAAACCACGACAACGTTAGCATAGGTCATTGTGCTGTAGCTCAGCCTTTGTGATGAAGCGGGACTTGGCCAAGGACACACAGCAGTGGTTTATCAGAGAGGCTGATGTCCTCCGGTTCATAACCTTGGCTCATATCCGCTGCTGCTTCCCACTAACTGAATTGGCAGAGCTGCAGGACTCCTCCATGATATGATCTATGTGCAGGAGAAAAAACAACACTAAAACCTTAAATCAGCAAACAGTGAAATTACTCTGATACATTTAGAGTATCTAATTTTCAAACATGGACCTTTTGTTTGGCTAAAGAGTTCAGTGTGTGAAGCTTTTTAGTATTTCACTTCTGTTGTCTGAGTTTTCAAGTTTATCACTGTGTGTAGAATCCTTGAAAGTTTTTTTTTTTTTTTTTTTGTGCAACTTTGGCAGCCGTGTGGAAATAGATTCTATCTTCCTCTCAAGTGTTTTACATCCAGTTTGAAGTTTTGTCAGACAAAGATCTTAATTCACTGGACAATCTGCCATCAGAAGTGCAGTCTCGTCTGTCCTTAAACCAAGAGTGTAGAGTTTTTGTTGTCATTAGCCAGTGTTGGCAATCAATCTGAGGATCTCAGGTTCTTCAAATGAGAAAATCGCTGGTCAAGGTCTTGGCCAGACATACAATTAGGACAGAAGGCCATGGGAGACGGAGCACAAGGCAGCTGTAAATCTTGGCCACAGCCAAGTTTATGACAGTGCAGGATAATGCATGTCTAGAATGAGGGTGAGGGGATTAATATGGCGGTTTCTCGTAACTCTGGTGCCTTAGATGAGGCAGCCATTCCTCACCCTGGCTCCCACTGTATGGCCTTGAGATTCTCTGGTCCTGAGAGTATCTGGAGTGGAAGCTCCATTAATGGGTGACTCATTGTTTGTAGTTTGGCCCCACATGAAGTTTTAATGAAGACTGGATGATTATCAACATTGAGTGTGTTTATTCATTCTCCATGTCCTTCAACCTTAACCTAGGTGGCCCCACTGTTTGTGACAACCTATATAAGCATTTCCACCCCAGGGCTGCAAAGTCTATATCTGAAAAGTTGGATTGGAAGAAGTATGAGAATTAGAAGCTGTTTTTTAACATAACTTAACTATGAAGTGATTCTTAAAACTGCATGGGTTGGTTGAACTAAGCGTGGTTTGGACTAAGGCTATGTCCACATGGCACCGAAGCCAGTTCAGGTGTGAAAACGGTGGCGAAAACTAGGAGCAAGGCTTCAACATCCCCACAACACTGCTGTAGTACATACTACAGGCTGTGGGGGGCGCTAAAGAGTATCACTCCAAAGCTAGAGCAAAACAACGCATGCACAGATAAAGGCTCACTGTGTGTTGCAGGAATTATCAGTGGAAGCGGGGAAGAGAAGATAACTGAGGATTCACTGCAAGGCAAAAAGAAACATTTCTTTGGACTAATGAAGAAGTTGAGCTTCTTCTTCAAAAAATGCTTGACTACAAACTTAAAAAACTTGAGGAAGGGTGGATTGGGAATCGGCGCGTGTTCGTCACATTGACGTCATATCCTCGAGTTGTGCGGCTTCACTCTCCGCACAGTACGGCAGACGCCAGAGGACTCAAACCTGTCCACTTGGGTACACGGCTTCAGACATGGTCGGTTTCATGGAGGCTAATCCCTGGCTTCATGGGGTCATGGGGATGAAAGGGTGGTTTGCTAAAATACTTTTGCAGTTTTGCTGCAATCCAGCGTTGTGGGTACGGCCCCTAAAAATAATTTTTCAAAATTGGGTGAAATTCTTCATATTCCTGATTGACATATGAGGAAGACACTACTTGTGATCTCAAGATTGTATGCTCTTCTTTATTTTAGATTGCATTTTGACACTTTTGTCCAGTTTTTCTGAACTGCATACTTTGATATAATTTGTTGTCACTCTCCCTCTCTTTCAGTGGTTTTCTCTTTTAGTTGCATCCCTGTTAGTTTCACTTTTAGTGGCTTCCTTTACTCACTTTATCTCCATTTATTTGAACCACTGTACGTGTTGAAATAACTCTTTTTTCACTGTTCATATCTCAGCTTCTGTTGTTGAACTTTGCATGCTAAATTTTACAATTTTCTAGAACTGTTATGTCGTTTGTTGTGAGCTAATGTATTCACTTTAACCTTTTTGATTATTGTTCATGTTTGTTTATTTTGCTGTAATGTGAATTTCCTAAATTAACCCTCTGGTGCATGAATGTATGAAAAGTCTGATTTGTTCTTTTCCTCCTTGACTGCTTCCATTCACATTGAGGCACACACCATGCTGCACTTAATTGCATTTTACTACTGGTCAAAATGCAAGTGATTGACTCCTTTGATTAACTCACCCTAGTCTATAAGTGGATTGCTTTAATTGTTTTGCTCTGCACCTCTGTTGCCCCAAGGGTTAGTGACCTCTCAGATGCCCTCTCTGGATCCCAGTCCGTAGTCGTCCTCCCCGAGTTCTGCTGTAGATTTACAAGTTTCCCCAACTCTATTGCAACAGGCATGTCATGGACACAAGTTAGACTGACAGTAATCGATTTTTGGGAGAATGAGGAAATGAATCACCATGGGGGAAAATAATTCAACATCTCTTCAGGTCAAAGGTGAACATGGAGCAGGAAACCCACGAATTCCCTGTAAAACAGCCCCCATTCTCCATTCACGCTCAGCCATTCAGTCTGTGTCTGTCACCTTCCTCCAGAGCTATGATTAGAAACCATAACCTCATGCTTCACTGTCACAATTCGTCTACACCCATTTAGCAAAGAGAGTTAAATGACCTGTTTGCTGAACTGAGACTTCAGCTAGCCCTCGTACCTTTCAGCTGAACAAAAGTGGGCACTTTGGTGGTCTAATCATCTCTGCCGACTGATTGTAGAGGCCCCCATCTTCCTGTGACATGTTAATCAGGCTGGTGTGGTGGACTTATTTTAAACACGCAGCAGTTCTGCAGCTTTGATGCTGCCTCCACTCCAGGCCTGGCCAAGGTCACTGCTGATGGAGTCTTTGATGTTACCTCACAGGTTACTCCACATGGTGAAAATGTCAGTGTCAGTAATTGAATAATGTGACAGTAATTGCTGAGTAAAGAGTCCTGATGGTATGATTTGTGTAACTTTTTAGTGTTCTGTTTTTATTTTTTATTTTCTTGCCTTGGGATCTGTTGCTTCAGCTATTCTATGATGTTCTATCGGGGGTTTACTGAGACTTTCTGGACAAATTGTTCTTTTCTAGCAGTCTCTTTAAGTCCATCATTGATTTTGTGGGCACCGCAGCATTTTGTGAAAAATGAGGGTCTGATCTAGAGATTTTAGATTAATTATCTCCCCATCCTGTGGCTAAAGAACTACCAAAATGAGATACATGTTTCTCTAGTGACCTCATAAATAAGGCCATTACAGCAATCAAAGTAAAGTATGAAATAGGTGGATTTTGCCTTAGAGAAACATTGGGGCAGGAAGTCTTTCATTAAGGACACAAATGAATCTTTGAAATGGGAGAATTTTATGCTGGCCAAGTGATCCTCACTGGATGGCAAATCGATCTGAATATCCGCTGGTGTCATCACACAGTTAATGGTTATGAAAGAGCATGGTGAAAGAAAGAGTTGAACTTTTCCCTCCCTTTCCCTCTTTTAGTGAGTTAAAGCACTTTCTACACTACTTGCCCTTTTAGGAAGTGGAAGTTTTTTTTAGAAGGGAAAAAACTTCTACCATCCTTGACTCCTACTCTCATCTTGTCGTGAGAATATTTATTATCTTCAGGCATAAACATCTTTGCTTTAAACTCTTTGCCTGCAGTGACCTCATCAACCACAAGCCCATCCTGCAAATCACTGTAAAATACTCAGAAGTGGTTGGAATAATTTCTTCTATGAACAGTAGTCTTTTGTCTTCCCTATACGCACCTGAGATTTGTGGGATCACAGCTGGTGGAGAACAGCGTTATAATGCCTTTAGGGAAAAATTAATTAAAAGTCAGTTATTTTTTCTGAGAAGTATGACTTTTAATCAGCTTTGCTTTACATTGTATTGGTTCATTTTATTGGTTCAAATTCCCAACAAAGCTGCTTTTATTCACATATGTTTAAGTTTATTTTGTTAGACAGCAAAAGGAATCTGAAATTGTGTCTGAATAGAAGGCAACGCCTCAACCTCTCAGTGCTGTAGACTTAAGATTATTGACGGCAGCATTTAATTGATCATTTACCAAAGATTAAACAATAATTAGTTTTATTTTTAGATATCAGTGTCCAGGTTTTGGCAGTTGCATTGTTTCTATATGATGATAAAATGTTATGAGGTTGTTTGTGTCCACTGTTTGGTCAGTCATCATGTTACGCTCGGCACTGCAGAGCACTAAAATGCAACCAAATAACATGCAGGGAATAGTTATCCTGTTTTGAATCGATTTATCTCTTATCTTCACCTGTATTCTCTCAACCCGCTCCTTTCATCCTCTTCCTCTTCTTACACATCTTCAGTCCTCCTTTTCTGTTGTACCTGTCTTGCATGTCAGAGCCCTCGAAGGGGATGAGAGGAGAAGAAGAAAGGGTTTGTAGGCCTGGAGCTTGAAAAGACTCAGGGAACCAGAGAAGAGGAGGGGAGAGGAAGAACAGACGACCAGTAACTCCCTCTGAACATCTTGAACTCATGGCTGGGCTTTTAAGTGCTGCTCTGTTCGCATCCCTCCCAATCTCTGCTAGTAACCTCTGTGACTGGTGAAAACATACAACAACCCCCACCCCATCTTACTTTAAACTTCCTGTACTCTTTGTGCCTGACTCTTCTTCTTTTATACAAGCCAGCTATTAAACCAACAGTGTGTTTACACATCCTTCATTTACGCGTTACAACTTATTGTATGGTTTTGCATGAATATGTGCTTTCTTGTACTATTACGAGTCGGAGTGTGCTCTCATTTTCCATTATTTCTGTCCTGAACTTTTTAGGGTTACATCTGTTGGCCAGATATATAAAGATATTCATCCCACCACCACTTCAGGAACCTTGGTTCTTTTCTTCTTTGTCTCTTTGGATTATAAGTTCTTGCTGATATAGCACTGTTGATATAAATAGAGATAAAGTACACGCTTGATTTGGTGCTCTTACCTTTGTGGTAATTGCATAGAAACTTTATGGAGCAAGCTGATCTGCAAGTTTAGTGACATCATTACGTAATTTAGGACAATTGCTGCATTATGGTAGCAGAGTTTTTATTCTCCTATGAGGACTGGACTATGAAAAACTCGACCAAATCAAAGGACACCTGCACCAATCAAAGAACTGCAGCAGATATGATAAAGTTAATATCCAGCTTTTAAAGCTGCTGTGGCTTGACTAAAAATACAAACATCAGCTTGCCTTCCTGTCCCAAGTCTAAGTGTATTGTTTACCATTCTTCACTGTGCTAATACAAAGCCAGTATCTAATGAGTTGCCACCTTCTCACTTCCTACTGCTGGCCAATTAATTAACAGTCAGTTGTTAGCTTTAACATCTCCATGGGCTTATCATCAGTTTGAATTTTGTGTCCTTTAGAGTGCTCCGTTAGCATAGTTTGGGCTTGTTTCTGCGCTCACAACAAAGTGGGTGGATGTTTGCTCTGAGCCTCATCATTACCTTCTGTTGACATTTGCTGTCAACACGTAAGTAAAGATGTGGAAAGCGTATTTTTTTTCTTTTTTCTATCATGCAGTTTTCTTCTTTATGTTTGTAGCAACCCTTACCCTTAACTTGTGTGTCATTTAAGTG
The DNA here is from genome assembly GCF_017639745.1 of Melanotaenia boesemani. Classification (NCBI taxonomy): domain Eukaryota; kingdom Metazoa; phylum Chordata; class Actinopteri; order Atheriniformes; family Melanotaeniidae; genus Melanotaenia; species Melanotaenia boesemani. The sequence goes on from NC_055702.1 coordinate 7,914,286, forward strand.
TCTTTCAAACATAAATGCACACATGAAAAGAAGCCAGTTACATTTTTTTTTTTTTTTGGCCAGTTTTAGCATGTTTACACACATAATTAATTAAACTGAATTGTATCTAGTAACTGTATTTCTTTCCAAGGGACAACACTATGAATTGCTATGACAGGAAGCGTTTTCTACTTGATGGGATTTCACAGCTGTGTGGGCTGCAGTCATCACATGCTAGTTAGCGTTTGCCTTCATTTATGCTGAATTAGCATATTCATTATCCACATGTAATGTGATCACTCTATTCAAGTGCATGTTAATTGTATTTGGAACTGCACTTTGAATTTTCTTAAAGCTCCATGTAAAACAACATGTAGATTATCATTCAACCCTCAACCTTCCTCCCACAATGAGTTAGGACACTCTTCTAAGATTTTGACATGACATTTGCAGAAGAGAGTTTATTTGCCGGTTAGTCTGAAATGGGTCTTAGGTGGCTAACTGAGGCTTCAGCTGAGGCAAAGATAATTACTACAATGTTTTAACCTATATTTAGATCATTGAGATAAAAAACAACACATGACAGGGACAAAAATGCTGCAGTTGTGTATTTTTTAACTTGCCATAATTCAGTGCACTAAAGAGACCTTTGCAGGACAGATGAAGGAGTGATTTGCATGATTTTTTTTTTTCGATTATAAAGCCTCATGTCAATATACTTATAGAAAGATCCAAGCAAAGGAAACATCACAACAGAGAAGAGCTAATCTATCACCCTGTTTTTTTTTATTCTCTGTGTCCTCTCCAGCAGTAAAAATCAATCTACCATTGACTTAGCTCTCCTCTGGATTGATGCTTTTAAAATTAACTGCATTATGATATAAGTGTCCTTACTTTAAAAGTATGTTGTTATCTAGTTGTATACGGCCACATAACACATCTACTCCTGTACGGTATGCTGCTGGGCTGGAAACAAAACTTATGAACTGCTTTATGTTAACCACTGGGTGCTCCAGGACAGTTTCAATGTTGGTGTACTTCAAAACGAGCCAGAAGCACTTAGTTTTGACATCCATGCACTTCTCTTGTATTGCTTTAACACTTCACCTAAAAGCAGCTGTTCATGCACAACCTTGATAAATGTGACTTCATGCAACACTGTAGGTAATAAGAAATAAATCACATTTCAGAGCGAAACCTCATTGGGTGTCATTATTACTGTATGTGCCTTCAGAGACACAAGGTGAGACAATTCAGTTGCCTGCCTTGGTGTCTATAAATTCTCCCTCTCCTGATAGGGCCGGGGCCAGAGTTCAACTGTTAAGAGACCACTACTGTCCCCACAGGGAATGTTGGGTAATGGAATGGGAGATTCAGGTCAAACAGAATGATTTGGGTGCAACCTCTGGCACCAGCTTAGATACGAGCCACACTGAAGGTCTAATGTTCGATTTGGGTCCACAAGCGGCAGCAATAATGGCCATTAAAACCCCATCAAGCGACAAAGTGGGCTGTAAATCTAATCCCACTTTGAGGCATGCACATAGGCTATGTATTGGCTGTAATTCTGTCACTCTTAAATAACTTGTCTCTTTATATTAGCAGTTATTACACATTATTTATTTGATTTCAGCATACATTTAAAATATGTCTATTGCTGTGCTAATGCTGCCTTAAATTAGCTTAACTAAAAATAGCTCTGGTTGTTGTAGTGTTTGCTTTTTTCTGAATGAAAAATTGAATATAAGCCAAAGCCGGTTCCAGTATCATAGGTATACACTTTCTTTCCATCCATGCTTTGATCTGACAGCAGCAGCAGCATGACTGCAGTGGACATGCTGTAAACCCAGCTGGGTAGAGTTTGATCAAAAATACTATGCTGCTGTGTGTATGTTTTTGAATTTGCTTCTATCCATTGGCATTGCATCAGCATCATTGCATGTATGTTTTTTTTTTTTTTTTTTAACTTGAATTGAGACGCATGGCCACACATTGCATGTTAGTTATTGCAAACTCACAAAGTGTTGCTCAGTACCGAGTCAATTGCCAGTGCAGGTACCATTTACTCCTGTGTCATGTATAACATTCTGGAAAATGAGCCTTTTTTGCTTTTCTGCATAGCGTTAGATGGAAAGATTGATGCCCCCGTTGTGTTTTGTGACATAAATATGAAGCAGGCCCTTTGACATGTGTTTGCACACAAGCACAGACTCACACACACATACTAAATCTCTCTGGGATACGTATGAAGGTCTGGGTGTCACTTTGGCCGGCTTCACCTGTCACCTGTCAGTCTGTCAGTTTTCCTGGCAGGGCCCCTCCCTTAACCTGCCAGCATGAGGGCATGACAGGGGACAAAGCCGGAGTGACAGACATTGACAGGGCGGCGATCCCCGCTGTACGCCATGAGCAGGGGGCTGCCTCTCCATGTGTCACCCTGAGTGACAGAGTGGAGTCCTGCGCCTGAGGTGGAAATGATGCAGCCAGTTGATAGAGGGCTAGACTAGCATCGGTGGATGTATCTGAGTCGCACACGCATGCATACAAATCACTACAGGAGTAAATGCACGCTTAAATGCATGCACATATATATATATATATATATATATATATATATATATATATAAACCTTTAGACATAAACACACCTATCTGGAAACAAAACACCTAAAGTTTTTGCTGTTTTATATGACCTTTGCATAAAACATCATTCTTGTACTGAGGATTGCAACCTTAGACCATGTTCTGAGGAGAAAACATTCATTTTACTGACTCTGTTAAAGGCTGCTGAGCATACGAAGAAGTAAATGAGATTTTATGTGTGACTGTAAAAAGAAAAAAAAGATATATATAAAAGCTTTTATGAATGCTGCTTGAATGGATTCCAGATCAATCAGATTTCAACACACCACATCAAAACCTAAACAAATTTCGCTGTGAAAATTACATTGGATTTTTTTCCATTGCTTTTTTTTATTGCACACACAGAAGATACCCCACCCCCAGGTCAGGTCAGTTTCTTTTACATCCTACCAAATTGAATGGACCGGCATGAAAGCCTTTCTCCAAGAAGCTGAAGGTTAACAAAAGCAATATAGAGCAAAGAGGAAAAGGTCACAAAAATTTAAAAACACATTAACAACTCATTGAGACAGATCTTACAAGATCAAGGAGTTGTCTCCTATATCCCCAGTTGTTGTCTATTGATATATCTTTGCTATCTATCTTCAGCTCCCCCAGGCATTACTAAACCCAATTAGGCTTGCAATGAGTAGCATCATCACTGGATGAGCTTTTTTCCCCCCAGAGACCTAACTCCCTGTGTCAGATCTCTGTGGTTCAGGGTGCACAGGATAGGAAGGAGTGTCCACATAAAGGGCTTTCTGGACGATCTGTATTGGAGGACATCATAAGAAAACCCCCATAAGAACATCATCACCAATATTTATGCTACAACGTTCAAAAGGATCAAACTGTCATCTTTACATCCCAGTCTCCACCTCCCGTCTTCCAAAAATTCAACTTCAAAGCTCTGAAAACACATTTCTTCCTCTTTCAGACAAATTCTTTTAACTTTGATTTGCTTCTTTTCCCTTTTCTCCTCATTCATTTTTTGTCTAACTAAATAAGCTGTTATATGGACCCAAAAAACACAGCAATATTCTGTGGACACAGCATTCATAGTTAATACAGCTTCAAGGAAGACTTGGCTCAATGGAAATTACAGATAAAAACTTGATTTTGAGGTAAAATTAAAAGTTTAAGAGCAAAGACAACTTTCTTTTAATAAACAAAGTAGCCAAGCAATTAAAAGATAAGTTTATTGCACAATTAAAGCCAATCTAACTTGGTCCATTATCAGAGTTGCATTAATTGTGAGATGCGCTTGTTGGATTAAAAGGTCAAGAGATATGCATGGGGTCAAAACTGCCCTGGACTTTGTTATGCATTGGATGGTGGAATGAAGAAGCCAAATGCTTGGCTTATCCATTAGTACCTCCAGAAATCTGATCAGAACTGACAAGCTTGGCCTCCTCTTTATCGCTGAAGAAACATATCGAAGCATTGCAGGGAACAGGCGGGTGTGCACAGATAAGCATCTATACCTGATCTAGACAATTAGTCTCTGTTTATTTTAGGAAGCTTGCAGTGATGGATCAAAGAAACCTGAGGCTTGTATCATTAGCTCTGAAGGTTGTCTCCCTGTCTCGCTCGTTTATTCTCATCCTGCTCTTCCAGCCTTTCTCTGTCGTCTGGTCGGTTTGAGCTGCAAGTGACCTCAGGAGAACTCTGACCCGCAGCCTCAGGCTACATGCCCTCAAAGCAGCTGTTTCACACCACCAATACTCTCTCTTTCACTCCGTCTTTGAGGATTTTTTACTGCTAGCCTGTGTGCTTTACTGCCAGAGTTATCAGAGTTAGCTGAATTGGCTGCATGGGATGAATTTCCTATGTTCACATATAAAATCGCATGAGTGTGCGTGCATGTGTGTGTGCATGCATGTGTGATCTAGTAGACAGTTCAGACAGGCCACATAAAAGGCCCTATTCCTATTAGAGGTTATCAGTACAGGGAACCTCAGTGGTTTGACATGAGCAGGCGGGAGCAGAATTAGGGGGTGCTGATGCTGGATGGCTTATCTCCAGCCTTCCTGGTCCCAGAGGTCCATGGAGAACCAAGCATCCTCCCTTTTCTGTGCCCACATAAGCTTGCAGAGGCCAATCTCGACAGTTCTTTTGTCCCATGTCTGCAGGAAAAATTTGACATTTAAGCATTTTTGCTTCTCTAACCCTCCCCCTGCACTTAGCCCTGAAGTAAAGATTTAGGATTTTCTAAAAGTATTCATTTTTCTGCCTTTATTAATAAAATCTGCTCTTAGCACAATGTTACATCGTCTACTTGGTAGTTGTTTTTTTTCTGTTTAATTATGCAATGATTTATATTCATTTGAATGTTGTATCCAGCTGGATTTCACTTACTTTAATAAGGCATCCATTTCCAGAATGTTTTCTGTTCTCATCTATAATCACTTCATCACTGAAGTGAAATTAAACAGGTGTAGGGGAAATAGCCTTAATTATCTAAATGATCATTTACTTCCTGCAACACCCGTACATGTTTTTCAATAGAATACAGCCTGCCCCGTCTTTCTCATCCAGACGACGACACGGTCTGCCCTTTAGCCTGCAGGCAACAGTAGCAAGTCTGAGAGACGGAGACAGCAAGGCCATAAAACTGAAAGGTTCCCCCTTCTGTTGCTTTCTGTCCTCTCTGATAAGTGCAAGGCGCCGTTTACAGTAGCGGAAGCTGTCATTGTATGAGCTGTTGTTGTCTGCAGTGCTGACATTTGCAGCCGGGAGGTAGCTGAGTCTAGCATGTTTGCTTTTTAGCTTTTAAAGTCGATTCAGCATAACTTTTAGGATGTCTGTTCAGTCATTACTGACAGAATATAACTGAGCAGCAGAAACTAAATTAACAAAAAGTTACTCCATCCACCTGTTATTGTGTTTTTAAAGTTAGTTATGGGTAAAGGGTTGTGCATAAATAAGAACAAAGATCTACCACCTTGTTAGTAGCGATTACTAATTAGCACTGACCATAAGGTACCATGGGAATGGAAAGAAATCCCATTAATCTTACAAAACTAAACCAAAATATCACCCACATAACATTTTGACGTCGTTATTGCACTAGAAAGATGACATTTGTCCCCAAATAAGTCCGTGACGAGAGAAGATCTAACACAAGCTTTTGAGACTTTAGGCTGGTGCTAACTCACAAACTCCATGTTTTCTCATCTGCCATAGGGACAGAAAAAAAAAAGGGTCCACTTGAATTTAAAGTGAAGATTTCAGTCATTTTTTTTCAGATAATTTAGTTGTTTGTGAGTGTTAGATCATCTCTTATAAAAGGAGAACGTGAGACTGAGCGTTATGTTTGCAAGTGTGAAGAAACTGAGCTGGGAAGATTACAACAGTCCGAATGTGTCTGGGCTCTTTTATTTCATGGAATATTTCTTTCAGGTCTCCAAATCTCTTTTTATATTTTTAAAAGTAGGACACTGAGCAAATGCTCTGATATAGGTTCAGTAAATGGTGAGAGAAGTGATAATCTGTAAAGCATGGAAGGTATTTAACATAAATTTAAGTAATCTAATACATGTGCTTGGCTAAGACAATAAGCAGAAGATGAAATAACATGGCACGATTGATAGCCAGCTTAAATTGTCATTTCTACTTTCAATATTAATTTATTAAAGGATTGTCACAGCCGATACACTTCACAGTGAATCAAGATGTTCAGATGCTTTCCTACAGCTTGTTTAGATCAAGGTCAACCCTCACATCGATGTCTCAGCTGGTCAGAAGCTTGATGCTGTCAAGTTTCATTTCTTATTCAGCAATCCCTGACTTCATGATCTAAACCACAACCAAAAGTGTGAACAAAGGTTGGCTGACTCCCAGCACACTGTGGTACTTTTACGTCTACAGGTCCCAGTCCTCTGGCAAAACAAGTGTCTCAGTTCGGGTGGCTTCTCAAGTAAATCCCAGTGGAGTCAAGAAAAGGTTAAAGCCTGGGTCAAGGAAAGGGCAAATGGTGAGAGGTTAGCTCAGTCCAACTTGGACACTTCTGTCTTTTTGTGAGCTCTCAGTCAAAGGCAACCAGATGTATCAGGCTTCAAAGCATCTTCAGCTCTGGGAACTATGGGGAGGTGGGGTTGAAACCTGATCTTTTAACTTAGTGGGAAAAACTAAATAAAAAAAAAAAAAAACACTGAACATTCAAAGTCACCCTTTTTCTGACATGTGGAAACATAAACACATTCCTCCAACCAGTTTGATTGCCAAGTTGTCAGAAGTGTGGCATAATGGCTGCTTGGTCAACAGGGGCCTCTCCGCCCAAAATGTGAGGCCTCCTTTGAAAACAATGACAGTGATAAGAAATGTGTTCCTGTTTGCTCCCTTGCTGACCCCAGAACCGCCGCTGCCAGCAGGCACTGCAGCCCCTACAAAGGCTGTGGTCATGTGCTACATGTCAGACAGAGCCGGTCCCCTGTTGAGGTGCTGTTACATGATGACAAGTGGCAGTAATCAGCCTGATAGCTGGCCATTCTTGTCCAATTAGACCAAGCATTACTTGGCTTAGCTGACCCAGGCTGCACATTTACCTCAGCCTTAAAGCCAATAAGATATGCACACCACGTGGATCATATGACAGTGTCAACTCTTTTGTTAATCCCCTGCAGGGCATTGATGGGGCAAATTTAAATCTCTGTCTCTAGACTTAGAGAGCATAATCCACGTTCCTCCTGGCTTGAACCTTTTGTAGAGCAAAACTTTTAAGGAAACAAGCTCTCAAGTCTGGGTGTCATTCTTCGAAGCTTTGTTTTTTCTTGACGGAATGTAAATTTTGTGGTCTGTGCCTGTGTTCGTGGTCCCTTTGTGCACCTATGTCATTAATAATTTTAGTCTTTATTCCCTTATGTTCGCCTGTCAGTGACTTTAAAGGTTTTTGGCTAATAAGTCTCATTTCACTTCATTAACTTCTGGCTTGGGGGTCTATTCAGGCTAAAATGATATATTATAACGCACACACAAATGGGCATGTGTTTGCAAGAGTTTGCACAGACACATTTTCTCTCCTTACACCCCCACCTATACTCAGGCTCTCCTGAGTGGCCCGAGGTGACACAGTCTGCCTGACTTGCATGAATGTAGGGAGACACACACAGGAAGAAAATGAGGGACTTGGTAATGTGTAGTAATAGTGGTAATTGATGCTGGTACTCTAGGAGTTCTCTTGAGGCACTGTTTGGAGTTTGACGCTTTACTATTTCCAAGCTGTGAGCACCACTTATAGCTTGAATACTGTGTGGCTTCTGGCTACCACGGTCTAATTCTGAAATCAAATTCAGAAGTTTTTTTTTTTTTATCTGCCTCAAAATTAAGCCTAAAGTTATCACCAGGAAAATAATCTGTTACGAGTTTGAGAATGTTTCTTTGGACTTGGGTAAAGCTTTATTACATTAGCTCAGCTCCCTGCAGGGTACAATGAGCTTCCCCTTTTATTGTTTGTGTTTTTAGGCACCGGTTGTTATTGTTTGCCTTTTATCACCTTTTATGACTTGCAGTATTTTTTCCTGTGGAACCAAGGGATATTGTTCACCACAGTAATCTGTAATCAGCAACCAGATCTCCATTAAACCCACTTGTTTCCTTGATAAGTGTGGCAGGGGAAATGAAGCCGTGGCTAATGAACGGGTTGCTTTGCCTCAGACAGAGGCTGTGTTTTTTTATTTTTTATGTTTTTTTTTTTTTTTTTTTTTGAAGGGTGTATAGGAACAGACGAGACTGAAGCTGCTATTGGAAACTTTTCTTATTGAATCCAGATATCGGAGCGAGTACCAGAATCTCACAACTCATGAATTGACTCAATGATGAAAGTTGGCCTGGCTGAGTGTGTGTTGTGTTCTCATCAACAACATTTTGATCCAAACAATGACTATTAAGTCATATAACAGCCTCTTCTTGGCCAGAGCATCTCCAAATTGACAAGAGCATACCAATAGCACTGATCTCGAATGACGTCACATTTACTCATCAATATTCATGAGTTCCGGCAACAGCGCGAGTTCGGACAAACAAAGAGTTAGTTTACAATGGCGACACCGAGTGTACGTGTAGTTTTGGAAGAAAAAGACGTCCCGGGAGCTTCATTTCAGTACAGTTCAATCAATAAACACAGTGTTGTTGAACTTAAACGTTGGTTGACATGTAGAGGCCTCAAAGTGAGCGGAAAGAAAGCTTTATTAGTTGAAAGGTAAGCTGTTTTTAAGCTAGCTCTCGCTCAGTTATTAGTGTTGTATGCGGTGTAACTAGTGTGTTTCACATTTCAGCAGACCTAAACACACTTTAGCCATCAAAATGTAGTAAGAATGTTATAGTAGGAATTTATTTTAAATCTAGCCTATTACCCATCATAACTCTGACAGTGCAACCCTAACTTGTTAAGGAGCTAAACGTGATATAATTATTATGGAAATGGATAGGAATGGAAAACAAATCTTTTTGTGAACAAAAGATGATTTGTTTTGAACGTCATCTTCATTGATGCATTACATGCAAATCAATTTTCCTTTTTTCTACATCGATTTCCATTTAAACCAGTTTGAATTGATTTTAAATCAATTTTCGATTGTTTCCTTACATCCTTAGCAAACAATGACTCATTCGGTTTTATGGACTTACCCCTTATACCACATAATATACTATGTAAAAACCATTCTTCTTAGACATATTAAAATAATATCAGGTATAGCTCCTTTATGAATTATAAATACAAAGGCAAGATATATTTATTTTCAGAGACATTGTTCTGTTTGATTATTAGATAAATACATTACTCCATGCATTGTATTTGTACAGATGCCAGCATGCTGTGGATCAAAAATTACCAATTGATCCAGCTGTAGACGGTGGTGCATGGTATAACATCAAAGCTGCATTACAGCGAGGGTCAAGTCCAGCAAATGAGGATCTTCAACCAAGATCACAGTGAACATTATCAGTCACAATAAAAAAAACAAATGCATCTGAAATGTTTTTATTTGAACTTCATTTCTATTACAATTAATTACTTCATGACAGAGTAGTTAATTCAACAGCTCATGTATGAATTAATTCAAGAACTTCACTGCTACCTCACGTTCAACATCTTTCCTGTTATGTTACAAGTGGTTCTTGAAAGTTGACTAAGCAGGCAGCAACAAAAACCATTTGTGAAAATACAGGCTGCAGTGACAGGGGTACAACTTTACTGAGCAATCTAAATTTTTTTTATTCTCTCGATGCATCTTTCAACATGGATTCTTACTCTTGCTATCTTTTTAGTGTAAATTTCTTCCTCTGGCGTGAGCCGTTTTCTCCCACTCAAAAATGGTGGGATGTTAAGGTGAACCCCCCTTTCTGCTAAAATTTCCCTTATTGTGAAACCCGATCAGCTAGAACAAGATCCCCAGCTTCAAGATTATCAAGAAATCCACTTTGCTTTACAATTTCAACATCAGAGATCGACCCTTCGTATGCATCAGATACAAACATAACAGCGCCAGTGGGGGACACACCTACTAAAACTTTATATGTCCCATGACTTTTATACGATGAGTACAGATTACCCTGTTGTTCAAAATTAGAGGCTTGTTCAACAAAAAATTCAGTACAATCAATAATGGTTCTAATCCCTTTGAATCTCTTAAAACATGAAGGGAGATTTCTGGCAACAATTTCTCGAGATGCAAACATTTGTTTTCTCAATGTGGAAAACTCAAGATACATAAACTGAATCCAAGTGGTGACTATTTTTGAGACTAAACTAACAGAAACTCCAAATCTAAATGCCAAATCCTGATGAAGTAAGCCAGTTCTCAGTCTTATTAGGGTAAGAAATAGTTCATTAATGGGATCCAGTTTTCTTTTGACACCTGGCCTTTTACTTGGAGATATTTCTGACCTTAATGTGCTTTTGTGATATGTTAACTTATCTGTAGAGGGTCCAAGGAAATTCCAGAGAGCCATGAACTGAAGCCATGTCAGACAAGTGTAGAATTTTGCCTGCTTGTCATCATTTCTGACATCATGAACAGAAAAAGTGCTTTTCTGCTGTGCATTTACATCTTGCTCTCTGCACTTTGAGAGTTCATCTTTTTGAATCTTGTTTTCCAGTTTTAACTTAATCAGTTCATCACATGTAGCATCGGTCTGACAGGATTGGTCCATCTTATCAAAGCTATCCGTGATGATTTGAGCTGAAAGATCTGAAAAATATAAATTGAAACAATAAATTTCCATCCTGATAGTGTGAAAAGACAGATTAAAAATATATTTTTATTCTTAATTTTGAAAAAATATATCACACAACCTGAAACTGAAGAAAGGTCCAGAAGGGCTGTTGCAGCTGTGGTATCATCATTTATGTGAAGATCAGTCGATTCATGTTCTGTCTCGTGGCTACTCGATGGAGTGTTATTGTGGGTCAATCTTTTCCTCTTTCTCTTTGCTTCAGAAACAGCCTCATTTCTTTGGGTAGGAGCTTTCCTTTTGCAGGCTATTTTCTCCACCTAGAAACAGAAAATGAGTTTTATATGATAATACCTCATTTGGTTTAAAAACACAATCACAAAACAAAACATGACAATAGAACATTGGCTGAGCAAGCTTGGCCTGTTTTATTGACACCCAGCTGACAGGCAGGTCAAAGAAAAATAAATAGTGGCCCATTAGTCTTAATACTTTGGTGGCTTTGAGAGGTAAGGTCTAAAAAGCCTGTGTTACAAAATGTGGAGTGTTCAGCTACTGGATTCCATGACAACTGCCCACAGTAAAGCAAAGTTTATCATCTGTTGTTCATTCTTGTCTCATGAGACTAGTTTGAGCTTCTCATACTCGTATCATTCTGTGATCATTTGTTGCTGAATTACTTCTCCTAAGGTTACCATAGGAGCAAGAGGTAAGCAAAAAAGGGGAAAAGACATTGAGACAAAGGAGGTTGAGTTGAGATAACTACTTGAGCAATACTTGAGAAGTGGGATTAACAGGTGGGATCTCACTAATGTCTCAAATTCATCTGAATCCGAGACATTATAATTAATAATAGTTATAATAGTTCGTCCAGTAATGAAAGACAAGAAGTTGCCTTAAGTTCAGTAAAGAGTGGAGCTGTGCATAGAGGCAATTGTCTGGACAACCAGCTACGGAAAAAGGATATCATGAACTGTATGAATGACCATTCTGCCGCGGAAAAGGCAAAGAACCTACCTGTCCAGATGTTGTTGCTGGTATTGGGTCTGGATCATCAATTGTTGGCCCTTTTCCACCGAGGAAATGCAAAGAGCAAATGTATGTATCCTTTGTCACATTTTTCTCTGTGAATCCCTCCCGTTTACAAGCTCGTACCCAACGTTGGCATTTCTCTGGTTCTCTTCCGGGCTTTGGAAATGGAATGAAAAAAACTCCCTTCATATGTTCACGGTCACTATATCGCGAGTCACTTCGGCAGACACCGAAGCAGCAGTGTTTAGTTGTTACCATAATGGTTTTGTTAAAGAAATATTCGGATATTCGGAATGCAACTTTGCTCGTACAAACACAGTATACACGCTCTACAGGTTGTTTGTCCGAATCCAATATGGCGGCGGCGCCTGCGCAGTACGCTGTTCTAAAAATAGCATTTTGACGTCATTCGTGATCAGTCCTATTACTGGGAGTCCCTCAGCTGAAAGACCCTACCATGCATTGCCACCCAAACAAAGAACAATTCAAGCCCAAAGCAATTAAATGGAATGTAACAAAAACATGCAAAATGCACCGTTTACTTTAGAGCTCCTGCTAATTTCTCCACCTCAAACAAACAAAAAAGGTGTCATATGAAAGCAGAGAATCTGCTGATTACCAAGATGTCTGTCTCCTCATTGTGTTACAACACTTTGTGAGCTAACAGCCAAAGAAAAAAATGTCACAAAATTATGAAAAAAAAAAAAAAAATTCTTAATTTAGTGGTTTTGTGGTTGAAAGTTTTATTCCACGTCAAACAAGCTGTGCTAATGTGTTCTACTATGACTCTGCCTTTGAAATTATTCATGAAGGTCTGGTGGTTTCAGTCCTATGGTAGGCTGTGTTGGGGATTAGTGGCTCCTCATGGTGTTTCTGAGGTAAATTTGTGGGGCTATCCCTCCATTCTCTTGACAGATCATTGATAGACGTGTTGATAATCAACATCAGCTGAGATATTATGAGATATTTACCTGCACAATGCCTCCTTTAAAACATTTGTAAAACTGTTTAGGTTTACCTTTTGTGGCGAGCGGGGGAAAAAGCGGAATAAAAAGAAATTAAAACTATTCTAAACCTGACAACGCCAACTGGAGAATTTCACTCCAATAATAGGACACGCAGGTCCGATGCACCAAGACAACAAAATGTGATTTACCTTAACAATAAGTTTATTAACAATAACTGATAAAACAGTTAAAAGAATTCGACCACCTGGTACCAGGGGATGGAGAACAGTGAGGTAAACAGCGAACAACCTGACAAATGGACCAAAATTAATCTAACACAATTCAAACTAAACCACAGAAAAACAAAATAAAGTCACACAAAAGTCCATCAAGCCGGCTGTACAGCGGGACCAATGAGCTCAATCTCGCCCTTAGTCACCAGAGGTAGATGGGGTCCGAACGTGCACCCCCCTGGACCCACGGCTGGCGAACCAGACGTATTGCTGGGTTTCCGGGAGAGAAGGCACGGAACTGGCGGTTCCTAAAAGCAGTAATTAAGATGCATAAAACTCATGGTGAGTAAAACCCAAATCCAGACAAGACAGCAGTGCAGCCAGGAGCACTGCAGGGGGGGGACGACACACTGCAGCGCACAGTCAACCTCTAGGCCTAAAGAAGAACAAGTATGTTAATTTATTGTTCAAAATAGATCAGGAAGTTACAGTTAGGAGTCTTACCAGGTGACAAGCTCCCCCTCACGCAGGGAGGAAGGAGACACAGCCAGATGATAACGTCCAGGGCTCAGACCAAAATCAGCTCACTTAAGCTGAACATAAGACGCAGATCAACCCAGCCACAGCCAACAGACCACAACACTGCAGGGAGATTGAGCAGGTGTAACACCCAGAGACCGACACACCCCAATCACTCAGACAAGAAATGACACTTACGATCCAGAGTAGGGTCCAAGGCAACACCAGCCAAACCAACCGCTGACACACAGCCAAATGAGTGAAGGCATCCTGAAGAGCAGAAACCTGCTCTCATATAAGAGGGCTGCGTGCTCAACCCAGCAATCACCACAACAGGCCACACCTGTCGCAGCAAAGCGGAGGAGGGAAGGTAAACACTCCAGTGAGTGAGAGAGGTGACAACCTATCTTGCCACATTCTACCCCCCCGATTTTACATCGGCGCCCCGACGATGACTAATGAACGTTCCCTACTAATGCCCGAATCAAAGGAGGGCAACCTGGTTGCAAGGATCTTAAAAAAAAAAACTAACCCACTGATTGGGGGAGATGATGCAAATTTGAATGTTGACCTGCTTTTGAGCGGGTGGTGCGGCGCAAAACCACTCCCCCAGCAGTTGATGGATCCGTCCCTGAAGGAATAACCACCGATGCTTGGGGGACTGGCTGCGTATCCACCATGGCCGAAGCCAGGGGTCCTCTAGCACCAGAGGTAGATGGTGCAGAGGTGTCAGGACCCAACAACCACACCTCCTCCTCCAGAGAATCCTCAGCTTCTGGAGGTGGTAAAAGTGGAGGTGGAAGAGGTAAAGCCACCACCTCCGATCCCACCTGAGCCTTCAACATGTCCCGATGCACATTCCTGGTGTTTAACAAATTATCCTTTGGGGCAATGGTATAAACTGCACCTCCACCCAAAGGGGCCCTCAGGACCTGATGGACCACTGGGCTCCAAAGGTCCTGGATTTTGTGGCGCCCCCTTGCACTATGGTCACGAAGGTACACCAACTGACCCACGTACAGCGGAACTTCTCGAACACCCCGATCGTGGTGCTCCTTTCGGCGCTCTGCCGCTACCAGCAAACGCTCTCTAGCATGGCGAAAAGCCACATTAAGTCTGACCTGATGTTCAGCCAGCCAGTCATCAACCCTTCCTGGCAGAGGGTCCGAGACACGACCCAACAAGAAATCCACAGGAAGTTGGGATTCCCTGCCAAACATGAGCAAGAATGGTGATTCACCAGTACCTTGGTGAGGGGTGGTATTATAGCTAAACAGCAGTTGTGGGAGACAAGAAGCCCAGTCATGCTTCCGTGACACTGGCAAAGTGCGCAGGAGGTTATGGAGAGTACGATTGAATCTCTCACATTGCCCATTCCCTGCTGGGTGGTATGGGGTGGTGCGCGATTTTACCACCCCATATAACTGACAAAGCTGCTGAATTAGGGTGCTTTCAAAACTCCGACCTTGGTCTGAGTGAATTCTGCTCGGAACTCCAAACCTAAAAAACCACTCTGTCAGCAGGACTTGGGCAACTGTAGATGCCCTCTGGTCCCGAGTAGGGACAGCAACTGTGTATTTACTAAATACATCAGTTATCACCAGAACATTCTCCCAGCCATTTTTTGAAGGCTCCAATAATGTGAAATCCATAGCAATGATTTCATTTGGCCTCGAAGCCAACAAATGACCCATAAAGCTGGCAGGCACAGACCCTGCGTCTTTTGCAACCTGGCAGCGCTGACATGTTTGAATCCAGTCCTTAACGTCAATGGACATCCCAGGCCAATAACAGCGCCGGCGCACCAACTCCATGGTGCGCTCAACACCTTGGTGTCCATGTTCCTGATGCAGCTGTGTCAATACTTCCTGCTTAAGGACAGATGGCAAAAGGAGCTGCAGAATCTCCTCCCCCCCATCTGAACGATGGACTCGCCGATACACAACCCCATTTTTGTCCACCAGACGACTCAGTTGTTTTAATAGAATCAAGGAAGGTTTTGAAAGCTGCCGCCTTTCCTCTGGAGTAGGGCGAACCTGCCTCCTCCAATACCCCAACACATCCTTCAGGATGGGGTCATCTTTTTGCAAGGCGCACAGGTCCAAGGAAGAGTGGGATGGCCAAACAGTCACCACTGACTGGCTTGCAGATGCTGGACCGGGAGCTGACTGAAGGGCATTAGGTACCGGGGTGCCAAGCAACAGCCGCTCTGCCAAGCTGGCGCTTGATGAATGCTGACGGGACAGCGCATCAGCATTTGTATTGCTACGACCAGATCGGTATTTGATGGTAAAGTTAAATGCAGCGAGTTGAGCTGCCCACCGATGCTCAGTTGCTCCTAGCTTGGCTGTGTCCAGATAGCTTAATGGGTTATTATCTGTATAGACAACACACTGATGCCCCAAGAGATATTCTCTAAATTTCTCAGTCATGGCCCACTTTAATGCCAAAAACTCCAGCTTCATAGAGCTGTAGTTATCCATGTTACGCTCCGTTGGTCTAAGGCCTCGGCTGGCGTAAGCAACAGGCCTAACCCCCTCCTCCGTTTCCTGCGACAGCACCGCACCAAGTCCCGCATGACTAGCATCAGTCTCGAGAATAAAGGGGCGTGAAAAATCTGCATAAGCCAGCACTGGAGCTGAGGTCAACTTTGACTTCAACGCCTCAAAGCTCTCTTCACAGGCCGGTGTCCATGCCTCTTGAAGTGCCTGGCCAGACCCCCTTTTAGACTTTGTACCCACCAACTGTGCCACCAGCTTATGGAGAGGGCTAGCCAACTTGGCAAAGGCATCCACGAAGCGCCTGTAGTAACTGGCAAAGCCAAGAAAGGAACGAAGTTCCGAGACATGAGAGGGGCGGGGCCATTTGGCCACAGCATCGATCTTAGCAGGGTCTGTGGCCAC
The DNA here is from genome assembly GCF_017639745.1 of Melanotaenia boesemani. NCBI lineage: Eukaryota > Metazoa > Chordata > Actinopteri > Atheriniformes > Melanotaeniidae > Melanotaenia > Melanotaenia boesemani. The sequence continues at coordinate 7,930,695 of NC_055702.1, forward strand.
CCCTTTATCGGAGATAATGTGGCCCAGATAGCTGACCTCCCGCTGAAAGAAAGAGCATTTCTCGAGCTTCACTTTCAAACCCTCCTTCTGTAACCTGTCTAGGACCACCTCCAGCCGCTGAATTTGCTGGGAGACGGAAGAAGAGAAAACAATGATGTCATCCAGGTACAAAAGGAGAGATTGGCCCTGTTGAGCCCCAAACATCCTCTGCATCAACCGCTGAAAAGTACTTGGCGCGTTACACAGGCCAAATGGCATGCGGTTCCACTCAAAAAGACCAAATGGTGTACAGAATGCCGTTTTTGGCTTGTCATGTTCTGAGACCGGCACCTGGTTGTAACCACTGGCCAAGTCCAAAGTGGAAAACCACCGAGCTCCTGCCAAAGCATCAAGGCTTTCCTCAATGCGAGGCAGAGGGAAGGCATCCTTCCTCGTCTTACTATTAAGAAGACGGTAATCGACACACATACGAAGGCTGCCATCCTTCTTCCTAACAAGCACTATCGGGGAAGCATAAGGACTGCTACTTTCCCGTATGACTTGAGTCTCCAGAAGCTGGTTAATATGCGCCTTAACGGCCTCATACTCTGACGGTGGAATACGCCTGTACCTCTGCCGGACCGGAACCTCATCCAATAGTGGAATGTCGTGGGAGACCAGGTTTGTACACCCCAAATCGCCCTCTTGAACTGAGAAAACTGAGCCGAACTTCTGCAGCAGTAACTCAGCCTGTGTCTGCTCAGACTCCGTCAGAGCAGACAAATCGACTGCCTTAGCCACATTGGGCTCTGAATTAGAGGCTGTCTGGGAAAAAACTGTGACAGGGGATCTAACCTCTGTAACCCCAGGGGGAAGACTGACCACATCCGCCAAACTTAATGCACCAAGACAGGTTCGTGGGTAGAGGACGACATCTGTGGTACCTACATTAATGACAGGAATGTAGGTGGTACCTCCTTCAACCACGACCAAACAGGGTGACGCCAGCAGTCCAGCTGGGAGACCAGTCTCTGGGGGCTCAAAAAGTGGAGCCTGACCAGAAAATTGTTCTGGGCAGGTTGCAGCCACCAGTTTCATAACGCCCCCAGGGATTTGCACCCCTCGAGAGCCTCGAACCCGAACAGTACCAGCTGATGGGCCATGCTGCCTGGAAACAGCCTGGTGGCATTGCTGCAAGGCCCTAATGACTGGACCAGGAGACTGTGCCACAGCAGGTAAGTTAAAAAGAGAACAGCCATGGGCCCCAAACAGCAGATGGTAACAAAGCCGAATGACGTTCATCCCGAGGATTCCGGGGACAGAAGATTCTGGGCCTATTGGATCCTTTACCACCAGAATCCCACAACGCGGAATTACCTCATCACAAAGACTGATGTCCAACTCCATATATCCAATATATGGAATGAAAAGACCATTGGCAGCCCGAAGCTGTAACCAATGACATGACTGCAGGCGATCGTGTCCCCAAGGGGCAAAATGTTCCTGAAAGAAACTTTCCGTGACAGTGGACACCATAGACCCGGTGTCCACTAAACAGGTAACAGGAACACCACCCACCGTAACATCTATGGTTGGACACGATGCCATAAGTCGAGCAGCATCTGCCACGTGAGAGCCCACCTTTCCCCCCTCTGAGCTTTGGCTCCGCAGCTCAGTGGGTGCTAGTTTTCCGACTGAGCCATGTCAACAGGCCTGGCCACCGTAGAAGACCGACCAGCCACCCGGGGACCACTAGGGCGAACGCGCTCCCCCTCACAATCCTTGGAAATATGACCAGGTTTTCGGCAACGATGACAAATCACAGAGCCAGATGAGTGTGCCCGTGGAAGAGAAATCTGCAAAGTGGTGACGGTCCTAGTGAGCTGATTAAGCTGTTCTTGCTGCTGCTTCAAAAGCTCTTTCAGCTCATCAAGATCAGAGCCTGAGGAGGCAGATGGGGCTGACCGAGGACTACCGTGCACCCCATATTGCAAACCATGCACAGAGGGCAAGGAATAGCTACGTTCCCTAGCACCACCCGAAAATCCTTCCCTCTCCCACCGGATGGCCTCCCCACGCACCTCTAGAAGGGTAGCAGTAGACTTAGAACGAACAAACTGCTTAAGATGCCGGCGGAGGGTGTTATCTAACACATGTTCCACGAATTGATCACGCAGGAGAATATCTGCGTTAAGCAAGCCATCTGGTGCAGTCAGTTTAACCCGTTCCATAAGAGCCATTAAAGCCAGGGAAAATGCCATTAGCGTTTCCCCCTCTTCCTGCTTCCTAGAGAAGAAGGCTTGCTGCAAGGTTACATACGACTTAGAGCAACTGTACAGCTCTTTAAGGATGGCTACAACCCTGGTTGGGTCACTCCTCTCCGCACTGGTGCGATACTTTATTTCCTCCCTTGCCTCCCCTTCAAGGTGATCAAAAAGAAACAAAGCTTGATCAGCCGTTGACAGATGGCGGGCACGCATGCATGCCTGGACTTCCTCCACCCAGTCGCTGATACCAATACCAGTCTTACCATCAAACATGGGGCAGCGACGATCTCTAGGCACAATCACCAAACGCTCAGTGAGAGCAGCTCCCGCAGCCGTGGCACCACCAGCTGCGGCCGGGGGAACCTGAACAGTCTCACTAGAACCTGCCTGGGGAGCACCCTCAAGCAGTCTTTTATTTTCAGCCCTTAACTGGGCTACCAAATCTCTCAGCTGTTGCATCTCCTCCTCCATAACTGCAAAAAGGAGGGGGGATGAATGAGTTACACCAACCTCAATAAGACCCAGAAACCAAAGGGGGGGGAATTATAACAGGCCACTACTGCTGTCTTGTCTTAATAACTCAACCTACAATGACAATATACAATGGTTATCCAAAGAAAAAAATAAAAAATAAATAAATCACATCTGTCAAAAGGTGCAATCCTGCCGACAACGCCAAGTGTGGCGAGCGGGGGAAAAGCGGAATAAAAAGAAATTAAAACTATTCTAAACCTGACAACGCCAACTGGAGAATTTCACTCCAATAATAGGACACGCAGGTCCGATGCACCAAGACAACAAAATGTGATTTACCTTAACAATAAGTTTATTAACAATAACTGATAAAACAGTTAAAAGAATTCGACCACCTGGTACCAGGGGATGGAGAACAGTGAGGTAAACAGCGAACAACCTGACAAATGGACCAAAATTAATCTAACACAATTCAAACTAAACCACAGCAAAACAAAATAAAGTCACACAAAAGTCCATCAAGCCGGCTGTACAGCGGGACCAATGAGCTCAATCTCGCCCTTAGTCACCAGAGGTAGATGGGGTCCGAACGTGCACCCCCCTGGACCCACGGCTGGCGAACCAGACGTATTGCTGGGTTTCCGGGAGAGAAGGCACGGAACTGGCGGTTCCTAAAAGCAGTAATTAAGATGCATAAAACTCATGGTGAGTAAAACCCAAATCCAGACAAGACAGCAGTGCAGCCAGGAGCACTGCAGGGGGGGGACGACACACTGCAGCGCACAGTCAACCTCTAGGCCTAAAGAAGAACAAGTATGTTAATTTATTGTTCAAAATAGATCAGGAAGTTACAGTTAGGAGTCTTACCAGGTGACAAGCTCCCCCTCACGCAGGGAGGAAGGAGACACAGCCAGATGATAACGTCCAGGGCTCAGACCAAAATCAGCTCACTTAAGCTGAACATAAGACGCAGATCAACCCAGCCACAGCCAACAGACCACAACACTGCAGGGAGATTGAGCAGGTGTAACACCCAGAGACCGACACACCCCAATCACTCAGACAAGAAATGACACTTACGATCCAGAGTAGGGTCCAAGGCAACACCAGCCAAACCAACCGCTGACACACAGCCAAATGAGTGAAGGCATCCTGAAGAGCAGAAACCTGCTCTCATATAAGAGGGCTGCGTGCTCAACCCAGCAATCACCACAACAGGCCACACCTGTCGCAGCAAAGCGGAGGAGGGAAGGTAAACACTCCAGTGAGTGAGAGAGGTGACAACCTATCTTGCCACACTTTGCTGCCTCCACTTTTGCACTTTAACGCATCAGATATCTTTTTAATTCTTAGATGAATTGAGATGCTATCGTCTGGTTTTAGGTAATGTGGTTTTCTTTTAGGAGGAGAAAATTATGATTGCACATATAGCCTTTGTAGTTGTGAAGATATACAAAATTTGTTTTGGCTATGTCATTTCAGACAGGAGCCAGGAAAAAACTTGTCAAGAAGAGGTTAAGTGATTTTTCCTCAATCCTTATCTTCACTTCAAAACTTTAATGCTATATTTAAACGCACAACAGAAACACATCCCCTTGTAAAAGAAAACATAGTCTAAGTCTGGATACTTTTCTGTGAGTGGTGCAAATTTGTTTCCATGCATACTTTTCAGACTGATTCTTTGGTCTACATCAAAACTTTTGAAGGACGTTCATATTCAAGGCACTCATCAAAACAGGCTCAAGAATTTTAGAATATATGTCTCGATTTATATTCTGTGACAGATTTTACTCCTTCTGGCCAACTGGAAACCACAGGAGTTTTGAGTGGCAGCCGGGCTAGCTCAGATCGTTGTTTCTTGAAGGAAATATGACATCGCCAAAATTCTTAAGATGCTCCAGTTGCATTTATACCTCATTCCGTGGGATTATAAAATATGAGACTGTCATCAAAGACAGCTTTATAACGTCAGTCGTAAACATAATCAGGGAGTTGGTTCAGGCTAAATGGGTGCTACCAGTTCCTGCAAATGGTAACTGGCAGTGAAGTTTTGTAAACAGTAAATGTCTTTTTTTTAGCTTTAACCTAACTGCAATTACAAAAAGGACAGCAACAAGGTATTTTCTGAAATGATAAATAAAATCACTGATCAAACAGCAATAACAGTAAACCACAAACCCCTTTAATAACGCAGTTGGCTTCACAGTTGGAAATTTGTTTTCAGCAATATTGCAAATTGGTCTGCAAACCACTTTAAGATAAAGCAATAAGGCTTCAAATACAATTTCAGAAGTAATGATTCTGTTATGTTCACACATGACGATAAGGAAAGGAAACTTTTCCTTTTTTACAAGCCCTTAAAATGACACTGTTAAAGCTGTTTTTTATTTATTGCATTCTCTACTTGCAAATTAACTCTGCTCCCTCAGACTTTATATTTGCAAAAGTACTGGCTTTCGCCTTGTGCTGCATGCAGTTTTATTGCAATTTGTAAATATTAAAGTGTTCTTTTACAGGCTAAGTAGGTTCAAATGTGCCAAAAGCTCTTTTAGTGTGCTTTTCAGTGGCCTCTTCAGCTGCTTTGAACATCAGAGTGTTTGGAGTGTTAGTCTGTTATTAGCATGTCTAAAAAAAGTACCTAACCTTCATGGTGTGTGTGCGTGACTGTGTAATTTTGCATGTATGTGTGTGAATTTGTGCCAGTGCTCCCAGAAATCTGAGAAATCCTTTCATGTTGGAGGGGGTAATGTGATTTTTACAAGGGGAGGAGAGAAAACTCCCTGCCTCCTTCTCTTGCATTCTCATCCTTCCAAGTCAGGGGAAGGAAAATTTTTAGGTATTTGCAGCATTTGCACAGAAAATATTTAAATAGCCATGGTTGTTAAAAGACATCTGAAGTTGATTTAAGTAAATATTGCTGATGCAGATAGTTGCTGATGATATGGTTTGGAGTGCCAGTCAGCTTCATCCCAAGCAGTTGTGATAGTTGACATCCGTCCAGGAGCTAATGTGGCTCTTTGAATAGAGGACAGAGGGATGGCCGTGCTCCTGGATGAGATTAAATATTAGATTTATGGGTAGATACAAAAAACCAAAACAAAAGAGCCTCCACATGCTCCCACTGTGCTGTGGTTGGCACATAGCTAAATATAATCAAGTTTTAGAATGAAAGCCAATGGCTCTGAAATAATTTGATCCAGTTCTTGGAGCTTTGTCAGTGTGAGAAGTGGATGGCAAGAAGGTTTGTGAGCAAAGTTTTGTAAGAATATCGTGAGTGTTGTTGGGATTCCTGGAGAGAGATGTATTGCGTTTAGAAAGTGATTGTAAACGCAGACGGACTCCGGTGGGTATAGGCCACTGTTCAGTGCGACTCTGTGATATATCTGCTGCAGCTAGGGCCAATGTGTGAGGCCTACAGCATCAATGCTTGATTGTCACATGGGGGGAAAGAAATGGCTGTCAGCACTGATTTACATGATGAAGATATTTCATTTTGTTGTGAGCTCAGCAGGTCTGCGTGGAGCATTAGCTGAACCGTTCCCTCTACCCATCAGGTTTCCATTTCAGACGCAGCAAAAATCTTGCCCTCACATATGGCATTCTTCATACGGTGCTGCACGTTTCAGGGATCTGGATTAGACCTTAAGGGCGAATGTTTAATTTCACGGGGTTAAAACAAATGCGTCCTTTAAACCCTTACCTTATGCTGCGCGGTAACGCACAGCTGCACATGCTCAGTCAGAACTGACCGACCGTTTTAACTTCACACACTTACAGTCTGGTACAAACTGTGGCACATAAACACACACACACTCATTAACCTGTTCTAATTTAACCCTTTGACTCTCCACCTGACTTCTGTCCTGCTGCACCCACTGAGGCTTCACTCAGCAACCTGAACTCCATACTCTGCACTTCAGGCATACTTGACCCTTGTGCATCTATGATTCCCAGGTCATGTTGGAGCACACACACACACACACATACATATATCAGTGTATACGACAAAATTAAGTTCACAAAACTTTAAAGGAGACAAGATTAAAATTAGTTAATAATAATGAATGTTTTCAAAGAGAAGTTGAATATTCGATGACTTTCTTGCCTTATTTCCTTACACTTTGTCTTCAGTATTACATAAGAACAGATAACACAAAATCTGGCACACACCTCTGCTCAGGGTTATTATTTTTGCTTTAGGAGTAAAAACTTATTCCAAAAGTTTACAAGTCAGTGTTCTGAGGCATTTCTGTTTACAGTGGCCCATGTGGAAAATGGCAGCTTCTTCTCATGGTGGCTTATATTGTTTAGAGTAACATGTTTTGTTATTTGTCTGACCTCACCACATGTTATGTCTCACAAAACTTTCTGAAACCAAGGGAGAGAAAAAAAAAACTCTCTATTTTCTAAAACAAATCTAATTTGATCACCCCTGCATAACTTTATATTCAGGCAAAACAACTTTTTTTTTACAACTTTCATTGAAAAGAAGTGGAAATTTGTTTGACTTTTACACAAGAAATTTGGTTTAAAAGAAAAAGGAAAGAAAAACGTCACACATGTTTCACATGCAGCACTTGCCTGAAGGATTTCATAGGTTGAAATCAGTGTTTGTCAGAATCAGGACTATATGACATTTAAAACAGGTTAACATTTGACCTTTGCCCTCACATATTTTAACCCCAAAACTCTACAGATCTATATATAATGTACACTATAAATGACTCCTGATACAGAATGTTAGAAAGTTTTTGATTTTTGTGCTTTTTTACCTGTTAATTATGTCATGCATTAAAAATCAACAAGAATAATTTAGACTATAGTTATATATTTATTTTACTCATTTGGAAATGTTTACTACAACCCTAGAGGATTACATGTTTTAAATAGCTGCTGCACCTGCTTTAATCTGAGAAAGGAAAATATTGCACCAAGAAAATTAGTTTTTCAACATGTATACTGTCAGGGAGTGCCACTCACTAACTAGCAGCTTCTCTACTTTGTCAATAAGGTGCCATTACAACACAATTACACAAATCCTCTCCTTATTTATCACTTTCACATTAGACATAAGTTTTCCACATTTTCCATTTTTCCTGTGTTTCTGGTCTGTGAGCAGACCATCAAATGTAATGGTAAAGTTAGCAAATTAGCATGCTAACACTAAGAAGAAAATAAATAAATAAAAACAGACAATCTATTGCGTTTAACTTTCTCTGTCAGCGATCATTTAATGTCAAAGTTTTTGTTCTTCAACTAATGTGGAAGATGATATTAATTCAATGATGTAGTTGCCATGCAATCGGGACTTTACCAGTGCAGCTAGGATATTATGCTAGTCAGATTCACTGACTAGCTTTCACTCATCATCTAACATTACAGCTTTGCTGGGGGATTAATGATTCAGCTATATTTAAGTACAGAAAATGTGAGAACAGGGATAATTAAAGAGGCAAATAGATGGCAAATTTAACCACATTTGCACTCACGCTGTTATGTACTGTTGTCATTTTTCAATGGTTGTGGTTACATTGCCAGTACAGACTCTCCACTGTGTTTCATGACTAAAACTATATAAATGCAATGCAGAAAAGTCCATACACAATGTTTTTCTTACCAGATTTATAAAGCTGTGTACAAGCATTATTCTTTTATAAAGCTCAGTTCTGATGAAACTACACATATAAACAAACCCCTTTTTTTATTTGAATGTATGAATGCAAATGCTAATTTTTCATTGTCATATCAGGACAGCGTTTGCACCACAACTAAGATGGCATGACCAGATGTGTAAGTTCACAGCAAAGGTTGAAACAAACAAACAAAAATAAATAAATAAATAAATAAATAAATAAATAAAAATGGTTGAATTATTAACCAGGAGCCAAAACACGCTTCTGCTTGCATCACATCAGAGCCCATCAGGACCAACATACCTTGTTTTATCGTTAACAGATGAAAGTGTATATTATAGTCTTGCATGGAGATCATCAGAACAGAGACACAGATGTAACAGCAACACTTTAAAAGTGTGACACAATATCAACCCCCCCCCCCCCCAAAAAAAAATCATGTGTCTCTAATTCCCTTTTTAAACTCTCATTAGATAAATCCTCCACAGCCATTAAGCACAACACATGACTGTATTTAGCATCTATAATTATTCTTAACTATGATAAAAAGCAAACCAAACCAAACAACTTGCATTTACTAACCTTTATGAAATTGTTTGTCCTGATTCACAATGAATTATTATTATTATTATTACTGTACTAAAAACGTACATAGAACAAGATGTGTGAGGTGCACACACTTTTACTGCATGTTATTCCTTTCTAAAAGCCCATTTGTGTAGGTGTATGCATGTTTGTTTGTGTGTGTGTGTGTGTGTGTGTTTGTGTGTGTGTGTGTGTGTGTGTGTTTTGTGCATCTGGCCCCTGATGTTCTTGGCTTGCACTTGAGACATTTTTTGGTTTGGTAGAGGCAGCATTAATAAGAAATAAGGGCAGATAGCAGCTGCTAATATTAACTTGACTTGTTAAAAGTTGCATAGCACAAGCTGCTAAACGGGCATAGAAATGAGAAACTCAATGACCTGAACTTTTATGATTTTAATGAGCACTGTTTTCTATAGCAGAGGAAAACTCTTTTTGCTGTGGACATTTAAGCCCAAAAACCATAAGCTACACAGTATGTTATCCATGATAATACAGTATGAAGTTACACTGGGTTCATTTCTGAAACTTTTTGCAGAACTAAACATTTTACCACAAAGTAAATACCTCCCATTATCTTTACATATGACTATATATAATATGTAATGTGATTTTCATTTTGTTCTGTTGTCAAATATCTTGACTTTTTCTGATGCCAGTAAATAGGCACCTATAGAAACAGATCTGGCTGCAGAAGAACAGAGATATCTGTCACTCACTCATAGCTCTCAACCCATTTTCTTCACATTTAACGGTGTCTTACAGAGGGTGGAAGATGCTTTGGAATGCAAAAAAAAAAAAAAGAAAGGAAGCTTCCTCCTTCAGGCAGGGGTCCCTGCAAGGATACACACATGAACTAAAGTGAAGGCTAACCCTTTTACTATATCTCTATCACATGCACAGGCTCACAGAAACCTTTCTCTCACTCTTTTTCTCCACACATATATAAACTTCTCTTTCTTATTCATCCCATACATGACCAACACATTGAAAATTATACTCAGACATGCACACGCGCACACACAAACACCTAAGCATTTTGTACAAAAAAAAACTCACACATCCAAACAACAACACTTCCTCCCCCACTCCCAGTTGAAATGTTGCCTTTATACCAAGACCCAAGCAGAAAATAGGGGGTGGTGGAATCAAAAGCGCAGAGTGAAAGAAAGAGGAGGAACGGGGTGGAAGAAACAACAACAACAATACAAACTGGGAAAGGAAGTGAGGCTGAAAAGAGAGAGATGTGTTTGTAAAGAGAGAACAAGGGTAAGGAATGGGAAGACCATGGAGAATGAGAAAAGGCAGCAAAGATTAGAAAATGTTTTTATTCCTACTTTGAGAGCAGTCTGACTCTCTTGAGTGCATCCATCAGTGGTGTGAAAATGTGCTTTGATACATTTGTTTGTTTCTAGTGGGTGCAGGAGCTCTTGTTGTCTCTGCAAGAACCTTGCAAATTCACTGTGGCTGTATAGGATTCACACATACTCCCAAGTAAACAGCTCTCCTTGAAAGTGTTATTTAAACCACTTTGTGCAAACAGACCTGCAAAAATAAAACAAAAAAAACAATAAAACCGAAACATTATCATCAAATCTACACTATTAAGTTGGAGTTTTATTGCAACTTTGCATGCATTTATGTCAGCACATTCTTTCTTATCTATACACTTGTCTATATATCTGCATAAGTGATGCATAGCTGAGGAGGCTTGCTCATGGACCAGGGTGCTTTGTGAGGCCTTGTGAAAGGCTCCCTGAAAGGAGCCGCCAGTCCATGCCCAGCAGATTTAGGGGACTGAGTTTAGGGGGTCAGCACGGTCACCCTGGGGATAAATGCCTCCCATTGTCTGTTCTAAGGAGATGCTCTCAGTAGGGAGTCTATAAAACCCCAGTGGCAACACTAACACCAAGAACTCTGGGGCTCCCCAAGGGAACACCCTGGGACCCCCAGCCTGGGGCTGGTTTGCAATCTGTGGGGGAGAAAAACAGCTGGGGGGACTCCTGTTTGGTTTGCAAGTCATCATCAACCTGCAAATTGTAACATCGTCTTTGGATGGTTTGTATTTTCTTGTGAAGATGTCTAACAGGTCAACAAATGAGAGTATGGACCTTCAGAATACCACAACAATTTTTTTTTTAATTTTTTGTAAGTTGGAACAAAATCTAGAAGTTTAGCTAAGAATACATATGTATGGGCTTGTTTGATAGTGTGGGTTTACTGTCCACACTTTTACTTACACATAAGGATTGACTGTGTGTGAGTATGTGTGAGTGCATGTGCAGGAAGTAAAAGGGGCAGCATCTCATGGGGTCTTTTGTGAAATGTCTCTGCTTGCCCCTTCTCGGATCCATGAGATGGGCAAACATGAAATCAAAGTGGAAAAGCTTCACAAAGGGGTGGAAGGAGGATGACCAGGCTCTGGATGGGGGTGTAAGGAAGAAAGGGAGGGGGGCGGGTGGCTTGTCCCTGCACCCAAGGCCTCAAAAAAGCACCAGGCCCCACAGTTCCATGAAAAGAGCCCTTATGAGGACCTGGCTGTTCCGCCTGCATTGGATTAAAACCACAAACCCACAGGCTGCCAGTACAATATGTCTATGTCCTATTTTATCACTCACTCTCAGAGCACAAGCAACCACTTCAGCATGTTTTCGTTTTGTTACATTCACATTGTTTCTCTCATGCATATGACACACTTTCAGTAGACACTGTACTTGAAGTTATTTTGTTAAGGCTGCAACAGTCAGTAGTTGTACATGCATGAATACAGCAGCTATAATTGTAAACTATCTTTAAATTGTTGGGTGAATTTGTGTAAAGTGTTGTCAAATGGCTATTGACCAGGGCACTGACATTACATCCTTAAGGTTCTGGGATAGATCATCAATGGATCAGACTTGGTTATCCAGCTGGTGCTTGAATACTTTGGTATCTGTGGAGTTTGGAGGACAGGACTCCTATTTGAACTTTCCAGATGTTCTCTGTAATGGTTCGGTTGCATTTTCCTGCTGGAGGTAAGGGGGTGGGGGGGGATTTGTATCTTCCAAATAAATGCCAGGACCTGAGATTTTGCTGTTAAACATTTAATTTTAATTGGAATATCTATAATTAATTAGCACTGACACTGCCAAATTAATCACCATGTGTCAAATTGTAATGTCAGAATGGCAGCTGCAAGGGTCTGTCAGACCAGTCTGGGGTTACGTCTGTTGAAACATCTTGTAGTGTGCGACCCCCTGTCTCAGATCATATAGTGTCAACACACTATTGGTTAAAAACTTCATTAAGCAAGAGCTCAATACCTAGTTTGAACAATGCAGCAACCTGATGACACGTAAAATCTTGTATCTGACCTTTTCTGAAATGAGAACACAATGCTTTCCCATAATTCCTGGAAAGCAATCTTATTAAGTTGGTCCTGGCACAGGATTGAACTAGACTTCATTCAGTGAGTAAGAATCTGACATTTACTGTTGTTGGATAAATAAATAACAGCACTGTCCAAAATCCTGGACTCCATTGCTTCACCTTGAATTTTTTTTTAATGATGCTGAGTCTAGATAAAAAAATTTTAAAAAATTGTTATCAAGGCAAATTTCTTTAACGACAGGGTGGTTCAAAGTTTTACAGAAAACAAGAAGCATAATTTAACATTAAAAACAAAAGAAAAAAAGAAAAAAAATTAGATAAAAACAGTTTTAAAACAACATCATTGCTTCTTGAGCATTATTGTTAACTGATTTGAATTTTCTCCATGTTCTTAAATATCAGTGAACAGTGTTTTCTAAATTAACTAAATTTTTTCTATTATCTGCTCCTTTTAAGAAATTTGAATCAAATTCGGTAAACTTACAGAAATCTTGTGAAATGTTAAATATGTCAGATGCCCAAATCCCTGCATAAACATTCATGATCTCACATAAAAAGCTATTTTCGTGTAATTGACATGTCTGTTCTGCTAACTAAGTGATTACAGATCTGACATGCAGAGAGTGTGTATTGAGTATCTTAGCAATTATACTGTAAAATGTGTATCACCTCACTGAAAGGGCTTTTGTGGTTTCCGCCCGCAAGGCATTGTTCTACAGTCTGGTGCACTGTTGGAGAATTACAAATGTCTGAATGTCATCTTCATTTAGCATGCCTCTGAATAATACATACTACAGTATGCATATATTTAAATCATTGTCAGTTTCACAGGGCTGCTTCTAAACACAAAACACAGCACCGTCTGTCTGTTTCTCACACATACAGGCAGCACACACACAGCCCGTGATCCCCAGGCCCCTGAACCCTGATCTAGGATCCTTCATTTTTCAAGAGGTAATGATGTATAGCTAATAATGGGAACAGCAAGCTGGGTGTCTATTTGGGGAGATTGATTTCAGACATAATTAAAGCATTTTGAATGAAAATATAGAGAAACTGCATGAGTCTGTGACACAGGAAGAGGAAGGAAAAGAATAATTTATAGAGCTATGGAAATAATAGCTGGAATTTTCTTACTTTCTTTGTTTGGATATGTGCCAATACGTTTGCTTATTTGCTGTTTATCTGAGTGAGTCTGGGATCTTGCATGTTCCCTGTGTGTATATGTGTGCTTGTATGTGTGCTTGTATGCATTCAGGACTCAGGGTGGATGTCTCAAAGCCTTTGTGGCTTTGTAGTTTTCCTTGTCACCCAAGCGGGACCCTCGTCTTGGGGATTGGGAGGTGTGAGGCGAGGTGCATGTCTGCTCAACCCTCCATCCCATAACTGATATAAAAATAATCCCCCAGCCCTTCATTTGTGGCAGGGAGGAGGGGTTCAACTGAATCTTCTTTGTTCAACACAGCCTTTACCACATCAACCCTTTGACACCCTCTGTGTTAACATCTGTGTGTGAGAGTGTGTCTGCGTGTTAGACATGTTTTCATCAGATATTTTTTAGTGCCATTTTAAATGTAGTCCAAAAGAATCAATAGAACCAGTTAATTCAACTGGTATCACTTTGACCAAATATTTTTTTATGCTTCCTTGACATTTCTGTCTTTTTTTTTTTAAAGACAAGTTAAACCACATCAGGAAATGAAGGGAGGATGCATGAATTTGTTCATGCTTGAGATGAGGGATGGAACTGAAAATGGTTGAGGGTTCTGGTTGTGTTTGCAACAAACATTCACCTTCTGATGAAGTTAACAGAAACATGTCCAGTTTACATTTTCTTTTTCTTACTAAAGGAACTGAACACTTCACTTCTTTTTACTTCTCTTTCTAAGACGTTTAATTTCCAAGTGTCATTACAACTGTTGTCTTTTCTTTTCAAGGCAAACAGAAACAGGGCAGCATAAAAACAAACCCACTTCCCCTTTTCACCAAAACCACTTTAATGGGGTCTTTGAAAGATCATGGTTTTGCTTTTCCAAACCTTACACATTCCTCCCAAAGTGTCACTATGTCATGATGTGGTATTATAGGCATGTATTGTCTAAAACATTTGGGGTTATCTCTTGTTTCCAAGGGTAATTTCTTTAGCAGAGACTAAAGAAACCACCCATTCCCAGATCACGCTCCAGATGTTACAGGCAAAATCAGTTCTAACAAAGATTGGTGGTCTCTCTCTGGATCAAAATGAACCCCCAAAATGGATATTTTTTTTTTTTTTTTTTTTTTTTGTGGTTTGAAAATGTTCTAAGGATGTGTCAGACCTTTTTCACCATTTCCACAGCTGAGTTTTGCCAAAACTGAAGAGAGGGAAAATGGTAGCAGCTGGAGAGAGGAGACCAGCGTCTCTGGAGAGGATCTCAGTCACTTCAGTGGTCTTGCTCTGCTTTAAGCGAAACCTGGTTGGCTTCCATGGATAGTATGGTTCATTTGGAGCAATGTGAACACTTTTACTTATTACTTTGGTTCTTCAGGCACTGAAAAGGCAAACTCTGGTTCGCTTGAAAACTGGGGTTTCGGTTCACTTGCAAGTGAACCTTGGTGCGATTCGCTTCCAGTGTGAAAGCAAATGGACCATTCAGTGAGTCAGACAGAGGACGTGACATAGATATGTGTAGAGTAACATGCCGGATATCTCGTTGCCTCTCCTGCTGCTCATACTGGGCAGATTCTTATGAAAACCGGATTTGGTTTGAACACCAAAGTAAAAACAGAAGCCATAAAAACCAACAAACAAAAAACAGAAGCTACAAGACTGAATTAACTTGGTTTTGATCCACTGTTTACTGAATGAGCTGTATTCAGTCCTGGCCAGTTGTTGAGCTGGATTTTGTTTCTTTTTCCAGCATTTTTTTCTTTGCTGTCAGTGTCTGTTTCACCTTTAGTGAGCAGTCGTAACTGCATAATGACATTGGTATTGTCAGGGAGCTCATCCTCCTGAAGGCCCCTGCAGTACCCTTATCCTCCACAGCTGGTCCTGATTAGCTCATCTACATCAGGACCTATTGGTTTCACCTGTTCCACAAACAATATAAGGAGCCTTCCTGCCCTTAGTCATTGTGGGACCTTAACCAACGCTCACAATGGACTCACCCCTTCTCTGATCCAGAATCTTATCTCCATAACCGGCTCATTCAGGTCTGTCTTTCTACTGACCTTTGTATATGTGTATTCCAATAAAGAGGGGTTAAGCTGCCTACGTCTCAGCTGAGTCTTGCGTTACAGAAGATCCCACCCCATAAACAGTATGAGTCGTACCAGGAGAAAGGAGATCCTCCCGGTGGAGCCACCTTTTTCTGATGAAGATGAACTGATCAGGACCAGCTGTGGCAGATCAGGGAACTGCAGGAGGCTGAGCTCCCTGACAGGTATGTCATGTGAAGTTGCTCTTCATGTGCATGCTTGCTCTTGTATAAAGTCAAGTGTGATACCAACCTAACTAAGTTAAATATATATGATTTAACAAAAACCTAACTTTGGTTAGAACCATGGTGAAGATTTTTAGACATGGAAACACCTTTATTTTTACCTTACACAGCACAGCCACACCCACCATCTCACTTTTCTAAGCTAAGTATCGATAAAAGCTTTCTATCATAAATCGCATTTGTAATATTTTAGTGAATCATTTTAAAGTGAATAACTTTTCACAAAAAAGTTGTTCACCAGCAGCCAGTCCATCTTTAACCACAGTGTTAATGAAGACAAGAAGAAGATTAAAGCAGGACTTTACAGTACAAATACAAAGCAATGGAAGTCTCACATCTGGACAATTTTTACAGTTGCAAACATGTTTAACACATCAAATGAAAGGAGGTAGTTAAGCACTAAATCAGTGGAACTAATATATAAACATTTAGAGTGCACAAGGAGCAGGCAGGAGCCGGATTAGGTAAGCAGTTCTGTGCAGGGCTCTGGTCTGAACCCACCTTTACAACAAGCACAGAATAAGAAAATAAGAGAGAAACCTGCAGGTACATGATGTCAGCGTGAACCCAGCCAAAACCACATGACATCGCCTGCTTGTGGACGTGCTTTTTTAGACAGCCTATTAAGTCACCAACATGAAGTAATCTGTTAACTGTCCCCTTCCAATCAGCCAGTTCTGTGTATCTGAGGAGTAAACGTGTGTGTGCATCTGAGCATGTGAGAACATGTGCACATGTACAGTATGTGCACCAATTACCGTTGAGCTCCAGACTGATTAACTGTTTATCCTGATGTAAAAAAAAATAATAATAAAATAAAAGGTCCAGCCGCCCTCAGAACAAAATTACCTGTGTGGTTCTGTGTGTGCCTGTTTGCACGGGTGTGTGAGTGTGTGCGTATCCTGTTAGGCCTGTGATGTCAGCGCTGTCTGGCGACAGGCTGATTAATGTCTGAATGTTTTCCAGCTATTTAGGCCAGAGCCTGGGCGCACACACACATCAAGCAGCAGGAAAAGGTTAGAAACGAAAGTGGATAGTAAAGACAAGAAAGCCATACAAATAACGGGTAAAAGAGAATAAGAAAAACAAGAAGCAGAAATAGAGAAGTAAATTAATGGCTGTAAAAGAAAGGGAGGAAGACTTTGGGTAAAAATAAGGGAGAGAACTGGTTTTATTAAGATGGACATTGCAATCATCCTTATTTTCCCTGACTTGATGACTAATGTAACATCCAGAGTATTGATGATAGTGGGCCTGTCCTGAGTCGTTACCACAGAACAGAGTAATGCCAGCAGCTTCTAATAGAAACATCTGACTGGTGTAATAAGAGGAATCTTGCAATGACAGGATTTCTGAGCAATTATTAATGGACTCTCCTGGCTGTACTTGGTGCTTTTGGCAAGAAAACCTCTTAAAATGTTCCTTCCACATGTCATGTTCTCTCATTTACTCCCTTACTGTTATTTCCCTTCATTCTTCTCTTTTATCTTCACGACGTCCGTCTTCATCTTCCGTTCTTTTTTCATTCTTTTGAGATAAATTCCCTGCTGGCTCTGAAGAAAGTTTCATTATCAAGATTATTGAAAGATCTCAGGGTTCTCAACAGTTGAGCAGACGAGACGGTCGTGCTAAAGGTCTTGTTATGCTCCTTCCCTTAGAGGAGGGGGACAGGGGCTAAGGGCGATCTGCTTGGTTAAAGACATCATTATGACTAAGTGAACTTGCAGTCAAGGTAGCAGAGAGAGTTGGATGAAGCAGGAAAGTGGTGGTAAGGGTGCAGAGAGGAAGACATTTGTTCTGTGATTAGCTGGAGCTAGCTCTCAACTCCTATGCAGTCTGGAGTTAATTAGCAGGGCTATTATCCAGCCTTGTTCATCCACACAGATGATTAGACAGCAGCTCTAATCTAGCCACACTCTGACATAGTCTTGGGATCTGATATATACTAGTTAGTTTTTTGCCCTGTAAAAGGGCTGCATCCACGCTACAACTTAGTACAGCCCATCATGGATTGAAGAGTTTGGTATTAATGATGCCACAGTGCCGTTTTGTTGACAGAATTTTTGGCTTTTATCTCAGAAACATTTCATCTATTTAGCCGAGTGGATCTAAAATAAGGTGGAATAATTTGAGGCATCATCATGGAAGAGTTTTTCTTTTTCTCTTTTTTTTCCATCCTAGCTTCCCTTCTTTTTATCCCTCAGATGCCATATTAGCAACTGTCCTGATTGTGTCTCCTTGGACTCAGACATCACAGCTACAACAAATCTCCTGGAAGCACGAGGCGAAGGGGGGAAGAATTCGGCTTAGCTGAGAGAAGGCATAGATATCAGGGCCCCTGCAGAACACCCCCTCCTCCTCCTGCTGTCTCTGTTTCTCACTCCAGCGCTAACTTTTAATTCTGTGCCGTGGAAGATTTACTGTAATCTGGCAGATCAAAGGCGGGCATCGCAATCCTATTCCCCTAATCCAGTTTGATGGTGACTTTTGCACATGTAATAACACCAGCAAAAAGAGAGATCGCTTTTAAGCTAAGTTTTTTTTCCTCCCTCAATTGTCACAATAATAATCATATTTATGAAAACTGAGTCAGAGCTTAAGCTATTCTAGGTTCTGATTACATTTTACATTAACAATCATGACAAAATTGCCATTTCCCACCATAATTCATCCATACCATTTGGATTTCAGTGGTATCTTCAGTTAAATTTTTCCCCTGATCTTTATTCCCAAAACATTATTTCTAATGAAGATTTTTATCTTTTAATGGATTTGACCTATCTTGGCATAAAAACATCTGGTTATTCTTACGCTGACAAACGGACCTCTAGCCCAGCATCCAATGACCCCCTAAAGGTTCCTTAAAGGTTTTAATCAGGTCTTTTTTCATAACCAACAACCCACAGCCCTCATAGACGAAACCCATTTGATTTGGCCAAATAGGAAACAATTAGTACTGACATCCCTTTATGGGCTTTTCTTATTCCTCTCCGTCAGTGCTTATTCCTCTGCTAAATGAAATCTCTTTGAAGGGGCAGATGGTTGAAAGACTCAGGAGGTAGTTTTCTCATTAATTCTATACTGTCTGCCACAAAAAAGTGAAAACAGAAAAAATGTTTCCTAGAAGGGGGGTGGATTTTCCATTTGTTCCTCCATGTACTTCTAAATTAGTGCCTGCTGTACTCTTGTAATTTGTACAGTAATTGAACTTGTCTTTTTAGCTCTCTCGTTGCATTTGCTTTCCCTCCATCACACTACCAAACCTCCGCTCAAACGATCTGCTTTCTGACTTCCCCCTCCCTAACTCAGCTTTTTTCCTCCAAGCCTCAGCTACTGTCTATCAGCCTGTAGCAGTGCAGTGGCTGTCATCTTTGGAGTGTGTTACGAATTCCTGCTATAGCCCTTACCGTCATTGTGACAAACAAAACTAGTCATTGTCAATTTTTTATCTGCCATCTGTTTTTCATGTGCTTGTGCTGTGATTGTTGACATCCACCACTGCAACTGGAGCATATTTTAACAACAAACACCATGTCAGTGTTTTCCTGAAGTAGCTCTACTCGCTGTGGTTCATGAAAGGTTAAAAGACATTCAGTGTGTATTGTATGTGTCTCAAAAATACGTAGACTTACAGAAAACAAGGGTATAATTTGATCTTGTGCCTTTCCATCTCATTAAATTGCTTAGTAATTATTGTTTTATTGAAGAAGCATGCACACATATGCATATACACACACACACATACCCCTTATTCTTACTCAGAAATGAAAAGCAGGCGAACTTCAGATGCTGTGGAAAACTGTGGTTCCTCTGTTTAAAACTCAGAATGGTCCCCAGATTCTGTCTCTTGTTTTCCTTCATACAGTGAGAACTTTGAAATCCAAACTGCTGGTTTGAGCTCGTTCTTCAAAATGTATACTCTCTAATCCTTTGTCATGAGAGGACTGGAGCTGGGGGTAAGTTTCTAAAGAAAGCTATGGAGTAGATAGCCCCTAGTGGCTGCTTTGTAAACAGCACTTTCTGAGGTTGATTCAGCATGATGTTTTAGACTGTGTGCTTTTACTGTTTCTGCTCTTTTCACTCAAGATGTGTGGATTCTACACCAAATATATTAAATTCTACTTCTGTTGATGTCATATCCTAGAAAGCATGTTTGCTCACCTGCCATGTGTCTCATTTAAAAGGAATTTTAAATAGCCATGATAGACATCCCTTCAGCATACTTGTACTTGAAACTGCTTGAACATATAAAACATGCTGTTTGGTTCATGCAAATTAAGGAAGAGGAATTCTGCTCAGGCTAAACTGGCTAAATTCAGAGCAAAATGTGATGTTTAGCTGATAAATCTACCAGAAACCTCTATTAAGAGTCTCACCAGCCATTTGGGTTTACGCTGAGGTCTGTTTGAAGCTGCTGTGACTGACAAGACTGAAATCTGGTTTATTATTTCAAAGTTTTGTTTTGTTTTGACGTGATCTCAGCTTATGTAGCATTTCACCCTGAGTTTATTTTCCTTTACTGCAATGTTTGGGCCATTTCCTTAAACTGTAGATTTGATGAGTCATTAGTGGGCTCAGGCGTTAAAGTGGAATGATGAATGGATGGGTGGGTATTTGTATGAGGTGAATGGCTTGACGTTTTGATGGGATGGATGTGCGCGTGGGGGCAGATCATCATCAGGCATGTTTTGGTGAAATTAGGGCGTGCTCCTGTGTGTATGTGCCATCATGGGCGGAGGCACATGCATATGTGTGTGTGGGGGGGGGTGGGTGGATGCAAGCGTGTATGCGCCTGTGAGCTGCAGAGGTCCTGTCAGTGAACAGAAATGATTAATGGGCCTCTGCCACATGAATGAGCCACAGACTATACCCAGCAACCTTAACTAGAGCAATGCACACCTCACCTCTTCCTCCTTCTTTCCTCCTCATCCTCCTTTCCTTCGCCCCTCTCTGCCATTTGCTTGTTTTTACACCTGCTTGGTGTTTTCTTTTTCTGCAAGCTGTGCATCTGCAGCGTGGTAAAACTGGGCGGCACCATGGAGAATTAGCCGTTAATGGGAATGGAAGAAAAGGAGGCTTGGAAGTGCAACAGAGCAAAGTTTTCAAACTTTTATGTTTGACATGACTAATGAAATTGTAGGCACATAGATAATTGATTAACTCTTGTGTGCACAGAACGTCAACCATCACAATTTCACAATTTTATCTTCGGGGCAGCGTTTAAAAACAAAAGAGGGTGTTGAAGGGTTTTAAGAGCTTCTCCTGCTGCTGTTGCTATAACTTTTATGAATGACTGTTGGTGCATCAGGCTCATTTAGTCTCAGTAACCAGTATCTGGTGTGACATGTTTGGTCTGTTAGAAGAGAGAAAATTATAAAAGGTCACTTTTGGACTGACTTACTTGGTACCAGAGGTGAAAACATGTCTCAATGACTATTTCCTCACCAGGCACTTATGATTGATGAACATTTGGTTGTAAGTTGGCAGGCAGTGCAGAGTGTGACAGATTAGCACTGTATGCCGCTTTTTCTCAGTATACGCACACACACACACACACACACACACACACACACACACACACACACACACACACACACACACACACACACATCGTGGAAAGTCATGCCAAAAGGGCACCTGGGTTTTCTATATTAACTTTTATACAGTCTAATTAGGAGGCAGCAAGACAGGAGTTGATGTTGACTCCAGATGAGAACCAAAGGACTGAATCATCTGTGAACCAAGGTCCAACAACCAGATGTCAACCTACATCAAGCTGAATGATATATATATATATATATACATATATATACAGTACACTACCGTTCAAAAGTTTGGGGTAACTTCCCTGTTGAATCCCATGGCAAAGTGACCCCAAACGTTTGAACAGTAGTGTATGTGTATGTGTGTGTGTGTGTGTTATTACAGTTCCAATAAAAAGATGCTGTGTGTCTTTCTGTTTTATTTTCTCTTTGTCTGAAAAGAAAACCCACTTATTAATTTATCATTGCTGCTTTTTTGCTGCCCTAGATTTAAGTTTCTAAACTGAAGATGGGAACAAAAATAACTTTGGTATATAAGTTTTTTTTTTCTGTGTATTTGTTTTGTTCTTCTAAACATAGAACATACAAACAAATTTTTAGATCTTATCACTTTATCCAGATTTTACGAAGCAACCTTCCTTCCAAAATCATAATGTTGATGACTGATAACCTTTTTCCCCCTGCTTTTGGTTTATATTAATTTGATTTATTGCTGTTATCTTTGTTTTTTGGGATTAAAATAATAATATTAAAAAATAAGGAAGGAAGCAGCTGTGAGATACCTGTCATGTGTCCTTCAACAAAATGGATATTGATTTTAAAACATTTAGCTGTTGCAATTTCATTTAGCCTTCAAGAGAAGAGGTTACATGCACTGTTGGTCTTGTTGGTTTTATCTACATTTTTTGTTTGTAGTTCATTTTGACCACCTTAACTACTGTATTTAACCCTTTAACTGCCAGGTTAAAATTTCCAGTGACTAAAATTTATTAAATAAACCTACCTCACTTGGTTTGGGCATGTAATGCCATAAGTGAGTGTTTATCGCATTAATAATTCAAATTTTGACAATTTCGCTAATGTGACTATATTTTTAAAGGCCATGTCAACCATTTATTAAAAAAATAAAAACATTATTTTCCAAAGAAAAGGGAAAAATTGTAAACACACATTTTCTCTTGCTTTGTTCTTGTGCAAATTTTAATGGGTCAAACCAGCTGATGAGGCTGAGAAATAAAGCTAACATGCAAGTTTAAAACTGTTCTATAAGTGATCACTTTTCAGTGTCACACTATTAGATTGAGCTGAAGACCAACACTCAAAACAGTGGAGATGACTTCAGGAAGGACCCAGTCACTTTCTCCCGTCATCATCTACGAAACTCTGGTGACCTCTGAGTCCTTCCACTTTCTGGTCACCACCATCACCCAGATGCTCAAGTGGGAGCAGAGCATCAGCTGGAACTGTAAATCTCCCCTCCATTATTTAGTGCAGGGTGTGTTTGAATGCCAAATAATAATTTCCCCCTCAAATTTCATGTCATATTTTAATAAGTCAAGGTTAAACAAAGTTAAAGATAAAAAAAATATTAATAAAAAAGAATAGGAGAAATGAAGGGTAAAATTAATAATGGTAGCTCCTTCCAAGATTAAGACATAAAAACTGCCTAGTGTCGAGAAAGGCTCATGGTTTCAGTCAGAATGCAGCCTTGCACAAAAATAAATAAACAAATAAATAAGTAAAACCAAGCTTTCTAGTCTGTAAATAGCCTTTGATGCATTCAAAGGCTGGAAACACGAAACAGAAATCTCAGCTTCACAGAGCGTGCCAGCTGATATTCAAAACCTAAATAGTGTAAATACTGTTACAAATAGGCTTCCTTACAGATTTTCTGGGGCTAGAATGATGTGCTGGACTTCACATGAAGATTGTTATAATGTTCGTATCTATGTATAGTTTATAATACGTCTGTCTTTATGTCCACATTTGCTCCTGATTCTCTGTGACTTTGTTTCCTTCCTCCATTTCAGAGTGCTGAGGCCCTGCTTTGTGAGCAGAGCTGATAAGGACGCACAGTAAGTGAAGGACTTGAGTTCCCTGTGCTCAAACAGCCTCTCTCCTTCAAATCCACTTTGTAAGTTTTTGCTTTTGAATGAGCTTTAACATAACTGCTGCTGCTGTTGGCTGAGTGGAAGTCATCCTATGCAAATGGTGTCCAGGAGAGCAAATGAAAGTCGACAGAGGCAGATCTCCTTTCTCAGCCTGTAAACAGAGAGGGATTTAAATTTCAGAGAAAATTTCTCAGAAAATACTCAGGGAGAAAATTCATTGGGAAACTGACAAACAATCGATGCCATGAAGTACCACATCTGTATTCACTTGCAACCTTGTGCTAATGATTATGTACATGATGTCACAGTGAAAGTTCACACATAATGTAACTTGAGGAGAACCAAAGGTCACAAACACAACACATACCCCCTTCTCAGGATATGGTGTCCATCCCTACTCCACATGCACACTTGTAGAAAATGAGCTCATGGGTTGAAGCTCAGTTGGCACAATCTACATGCCATTCCAATCCTCTGATATAGGGAGTATGAAGGAGCTATGCTGAACTCCTCCTCTCACCCCCTCCGACAGGACAGACAAGAGAAATCCCACCTGAACTGTGCCAAGAAGGAGCTGTTTGGACAAAGATTCTTCAGAGAGTGAAAAAAAAAATAGATAAACAGGAAGGAGAGAGAAATAAAGACCAGACAGGGACATTTGAAGTAATGGGTAACAAGCGAGAGAAGGAAGCAGATGAGAATTTAATTTGGCGATACCAACGTCATGTGGCTATTCTTGGATTGTGACTGTGAACAGAGCCTGCAGGCTGGGCTTCTCTTATCTCCAGTGCAGTATACTCAGCAGTGATAATAGCCTGTCATTACAGAGCTGCAGCCCAGGAGAGACTTGGGATAAGTTACCAGCTCTAGTCAGCACATCACAGAAGGCGAGTCCTCATCGCAAAGTGTGAAAATGGGTGATGAGAGAGTTGTTTCCAGCTTTTGCTCACATGCATATATTTGTAATTGGACATCAGTAAACAGGCAACCCAAACTGGAACAGATGCTCCCTCAAGAGAAATATGAACAGACACAAAAACACACCCACGCATGCAGTTTTATTGGACGCCTGAGCTTCTAATGCAGAGCAGCCAGGAACAGCTGTGTGTCCAGTGCAGCCTGAGTCCACTCCAAGTACCAGCAGAGAGACAGACAGTGCCCCCTGCTTAGCCCCTTAATCTGGCATAATGCCTTCACTGTAACTCAAGATCTCATGTATGGAGATGAACACACAGCCAATTCCCATCCAGTCCAATCTTCTGCTCCTCCCCAGCTGGCAAGAACTTCCACCTGACTGGTAGTTAACACATCCCACCCAAGCCAAATACCATAATATCACCCATCGTCGGACGCATCCACAATGTGACCTAACCTTTGCACCACGCGCTGACGATGACTAAAGGCACCTGTTGTCATACTCATAACATTGGCATGACTAGCAACACAAACACACACACACAGCTCACTCATATCATGGTATCAGTCTCAGCACTTTAGAGAAAATCTCTATGCACACAAGCTTACCCTCCATGAAGTATTCTCCAATCAGTGTTAGTCAGATAAAAGGTTATCCAGCTATTTGTGCACTTTAAAGTAGAAAATGATATGTGCTGGTCAGCATTTATCAGTGGAGAAATGTGAGCCTGTTGGGTCCGTGCTTTGCAACGCACCTGTCCCACACAGCAAGCAACACAAGGCCTAGCAAAGGTCACACCCGGACATAAACACCACAAACCTATAAACATGCTCACATTCACACACAAATGCACTCCCCCCTCGGTGTGCACTCATGCAAACAAATGCATTTTTTTTTAGGTTTACCCCAGCCACATGCATATATGCATGCACACATGTGCATGCACAAAACACACTGATACTGTTATAACTCGCTGAAGAAAGGGCTGTATATCCTTATTTCAAAACAGGTTCTTGTTTCTCTGACAGGCCTCCCATACCACCTCCAAGCTGTCCCACTGAGATAAGCTGGCTGGCATTTTCATCATTCCGGCCATACTGATTGGACTATTATCATAAGAAAGAGACTGAGAATCCAGGAGGCCTTCCCTCTGGACGCTGATTCATGTTCAAAGTTGGGATTAACAATCTCGCCCCTTAAATCCCCTCAAACAAGGCAGGGTTGAGCAGGCAAATGAAGCAAACATTCAACAGATAACGAAGAAGACTCTCATGGCTCAGTGGACAGAGGGATGGTTGGATGAATGGATGGGTAGATGGATGGATGACAAGTTAGTGACAAAGCCTCGGGGAGAGTAAACTTCATTATAAAATGCAGCTACAGAGACTTTCTTTTCTTGACATTCTCACACTGTTGTTGTTGTTGTTATTTATATGGACCACTTGTTTCACGATATATAAAACAATTTGGCTTGGAGTTCCCACCACCAGAGTTCATGTGACATGCATAAAGACAAATACTTAGCATGTAATCTAAACAAAGCCAGACATTTTTAACTTATTGTAGCACACATCTGCAAAAAAAGGCAGTGGAGATACACCAAGTCTTGACCTTTTTGTGTGTCCTTTTTTTATCTCTCTGCAACACTTTCTTCAGCCTCAACTCTCTTTTCCCCAAACTCATCATAAAGCTTTAGGGATGTTTAGGGTTGCCTTCCTGCCATGTACCAGTCCAGTAAAACTGCAGTGCTAACAGTTTTACAGCGAAACAAACCTTATCATTCTCTGCCAGTGTTTATTATACGCTACCTGTCTGTGCTGATTACAGAAAGTAAACAACCGCTGAGCTACAAACCACAAAACATGAGCCTGTTTTCACTTCGCTCAGGTAGATCCAATATAGTTAAAATATATGTTGCCTTGTACACAAATAAAAGACTATAACTTTTCTTTGGAAAAGGCAAAAACTAAGCAACTTTTACCTTTAAGTTGTCTCTGTTAAGTTTTTGCTTTATGCCCTCTGATACAATCAATGTCTTTTCATGCTGCAAAAGCTCAAAACTGCCTTAATGCTTAAGAAGAGAGGGTGTCTGTTGTAATCATCTGTGAGTGGATCTCCTTATATAACCAATAGACCTAATACATGAATGTCTCCCTCATTATTGTGTTCTTAAGATATAAAAGTAAGGCCTCTTGCAATCAGCACTCACCTATTCTGTCATGCTGGTGTGAACTGTGAAATGAAATGAGAACAAAGTGCAGTTCTCTCCAGGTAGCTGAATAATAGAGTATTTAAATTCCAGTCTATAACTCAGACAGAAGAAGTTAGAAATATGGGAACACTGTAATTATACTCTCTCTGGGGAAGCTTTGACATCAACACCTTTGAGGTTCAAAGGGAAAACATCCTTGGACTTGGTTTAAAAAGAAGGACAAATTCTAAGGATTTCATGTAGCTGAATGAATTCCCATTTCTCCACACTCAGTAAGTCCTTCTAAGAAACTGTTAAGACATTTTTCACTGCAATATTATATTCTTTATATGAACTGATTTACTTAAACTGCTAGCATGTTTATGGTGTATGTATAGATATGAGGAGACCAGCTACTGGACCTTTGGATGAGGAATGTTGCCCCTGCAATCAGACCAGTTCAGTATCTGGACTCTTCTAATATGAAGCCATGCTGTAGTAATAGTTGCAGAATGTCTTGCTGATATATGCAAGGCCTTCCCTGAAAAGAAGTTTTCTGGATGGGAGCAGATGTTGCTGTGAGACATTCATGTGTCTTTCAGCAGTGATGGTGCCTTTCCAGATGTGTAGGTTGACACTTAAATAGGTGCCCTGTGTCCATCCACAGAACAGTTTTCCATTTTGTCGCGGCCTACTGAAAATGAACGTTTGGACCAGAGAAGATGACTGCATTCCGAGATTATTTCTATGCATGAGTTCTTCTCTTGCAGCTTTAGTCTGCATGTAGGGATGGGATGGTAAACTGTGTTCACAGATGATGATTCCTAGAAGTGTTCCTAAGCCCATATTGGGATTTTCATGATGGAATCGCATCAGTTTTCAGTGATCACAGGTATCTTGTATTGGTTTTTGGCCATGTTCCTTATGCAGGAAGATGTCTCCAAATTCTCTGAATCTTTTGATATTATCTGTCATAAATGATGAAATATTGAAAAGTCCCCAAAATGTTGCTTTAAGAAACATTATTCTAAAACAGCCTCACAATTTGTATCGTTCTTTCTGAACATTTCTGAACCACCTTTACTTCTGAGAGATTCTCAGTGATACCACTGACCTCCACTGCAACTTTTTCCTCCATCTGTTTGTTTTTAGCACCACTTACTTTTCCAGCCTTTTTCCTTTTTTCTCCTTGAAGAGTCCCATCTTTTTGGAGACACATTTTTGGCATCAAACACAACGTGATTTAATATTTTTAATGAAATAGTTGAATGTGTCACTGTTTTACTGACTAAAAATGAATAAACAATATATTTATATGTATTTATGAATAAATGTTTATAAGATTTCTTTATCTTTGCAATCTATTCTAAACATTTTACACAGCACCCTAACTGTTTAATTGGGGTTGTAAAAGTTTTCATATAAATGTGATCTCATTTAAATGAAATTTTCCAGTGACCAAAAGAAGTGATGGTGTGAATTTTCATTAAATAATGTCTTGTTTTGTGCAAAGGCTCACCAATCCAACATGTCCTATTTACTTAATCACAGCAAAACTATGTATTTAAAGATATTTTCATTTTAATTGGACATAAAGAACATATGGGGATAAAACCATAGATTATTAATGAGGTCAAAGTCTCAATTGCCTCTGTATGTAAATTTGTTTTCCTATTTTCATCTTGTGTCAGCCAAACCTGTGAAAAAAACCAGAATGAAAAAATGATTACTGGCTTTTAAGCATATAATCAACACTAATCACAATGTTAGCACTTTCTGCTTCTGCTGCTTCTAACCTCACTTGAGAAAATCCTGACGTTATTAAGATTGAAACACTAAGTGATTTAATTAACGCATGAAACAGCTTGCTTCTCGATGTTTAATTAAAATCAGAAAAAAGAATACATGATTGATATTTCCTGGATACATGTGGCTATGATTATTCATGCTGAATTCATTAAAAAGCCTCTAAAGGGGATATCAGTATGGAGCAATATAGCAAAAAAGAAAATGTTCTCAATTATAACTGAACGCATAAATGACTGAGAGTTAAGTGCAGCCTGATTCAGTCAGAATTAATGTTTATTAACAAATGCAGATTTTAGGATGTTAGGATATTTTTTTAACATTGCATTTTTCCACTTTGTTTCTATGTTTTTTGACTGTCTTGCTCTAAATTTTCCTGTAAAATAGTTCAAATGAGTGAAATTGTGGCTCTACATACAGCAGCTGTTCTTTATCATCAGTTTATCATTTAATTAACAGCAAGACTCTTCACATATGGAAGTGCAGCCTTTGAGTACTTTAGAACACTTAAAAACACATTAAAGCAAAACAGTAAATAAGAAACACTTGGGTTTATTGTTTCATATTGTTCCCTAATCAGCATGGATGTTAAATCCTCTCTTCATGGGATCCAGCTGGTTTGAGAGGGAAGAAAACAGATTGCCCCTGCTCCATATTAATGTGTAACAGTTTTAGGGTGAAACCTATCTTTTTATGTTTGCCACCCCTCCTTTTTGCAATCACATTAAACGGCTCTGAAAGTCTCTACATGATGTTTGCATTACAGTCACACATTTAAAAAGTATCAAGTGTGCGAGGATTAGAGTTAAGCGAAGGTTGTAGCTGTACCTGGATCACATTAGACATGGCCAAGCAGCTGGGATAGCACGATGTGCCAAGCTGACTCATTAATATGAGAGTCTGTTCAAAGAGCAGGTGCTGTGTTTTTTTAAAGTGCTAAAATCTCTCCAACATATTGTACACAGGTGGATCACGATTATGGAGGTTTTAAAAATAGTTTCAGCAGTAAAGAATATCAGAATATGCTTGAAGTTGTTTAACATAATCTACTTCTGTTTGATTTTAGATCTGGCTCCCCTGAAACACAATGGATGGACACATAGATTCTAACAAATCTGTAGGAAAGCAGAAACTATTAATGTAGGAGACATTAAATGACCTTTGAAATATCACCAACAGCAGGCTTTTTCAGCTGTTGACAACCATAAAGCAATTTCCTTATCTAATGGCCCAAATAAAACATAATAACGTAGATACTTTGTTCTGTGAAAACTCATCTATTCATGGTAAACATTTCTTTCTATCATCTCAGGGCAAGAATTTACTTGTTTTTAAATATGCATATGCATGTTTATCATGGCTGCCTTATGTATTTTGCGTTAGTTTGAAGCATCATTTGTAAATATCCTCAAAAATTAATGCTATAGGTTTGCAAGCTGCACTATGCCAGTTACCAGTTGGGGCAATGAGGGACCAACTGGCTGAAAGTAAAAATGCTGGGTCAAAAGCAGTAAAAATGGCTGAAAGTTTCAAAGACAAGACATGGCGGGCTTGGTTTAGTGGTCTTATATACTGTCAGGGGCATAGCATGAAATTCTGGGCCCCTATGTACAAACCATCTCAGTGGGCCCCTATGCTGACTTGATCATTGGTTCTCATGCATACATTTCCCATTGTGTAAGATCATTATTATACAATCTTAGTTTAAGCTCTAAATAGAAAAAATGGCTTCTCTGAACTTAGTCCTGGTTTGTCTAGCAGACACTCTTCTGCATTGTTCAGCCTCTCACTGTCTTCCTGTTTTTCTTTACTCTCCTCAACCTCCTCACTACCTTCAGAGCAACCTTCACTTCACCTTTTTCACTTGCATCTACTATAATACTTTCTTTGCTTCAGAGAGGACAGACCCCATACAAGCTAGATATGTACAACATTATCTTAATAACATAACAGACAATAATTTCATGCAATAGAATAAAAGCTACTTGTTGTAGTTGTTATTAAGATTCTTTTATCTGAATCAGCTTTAGATGATTGATTGTAAACTGAATAACTTTACTTGAGCTCACCTTGTCTCAGTCTCAGTGCTATTATATGAGCATGATGATGAATATAATGATGGACCTGCTGCTGCTGTGTATTTAACTGGGGACCACATGGTTCAGGAAGTTAGGTTTTGCTAATTTTGATATATTACAATGTGAAAATTCTACTGAAAGGGTCAATATATATGATTACTATGCAATAAACAATTTGCACCACTACAAACACATGGGTCAGCTTTTCTATTGTACCTCCTTACATACTGTAAACCTCTTCTACTCTGTGTCTTATGACATGCAGGTTAAACAGCTTTCTGATTCATGTAACTCCTCATTCTCTAGTTAATGCACTGAATGAAGTAATTCAGTAATAATTATAAGACAGCCCGTTTTCAAGGTCAGATATTTTTTATAAGGCGGGGGTATAATAACCAGACTACCGTATTCATAATTTATTATGGCCTTAAAGTTGGAAAATTCTCCTCATCTGTTTCATTTAATGATTTTCAAAATGATGGTACTTGTTTAATTTCTCTGTGACATTCTGACCCTAATGTGTCATCTCCAAATCATTAATGTAATGAAGAGCAACAGGCTGAATCCAGTGTATTAAGACTGCATAATACTTCCTTATTTTGGTTTACTTAAACTCAAATGAAATTGTTTCCCCAGTGTGTTTCTGCTGTGCAAAAGGTCCACTTCAAAATTAAGAGTTTCAAAATGCTGCCATAATCTTAAAGAAATATCTGAAGCATTAGTCAGAGCTGATCCCAATACTTCCTACACACATATATTGATTCCACCATGTCTTCGCTTCTGTGTAATCAAAGCTTTGTGTGCAACAGTGTTCCACCACTTTGATGATCCCCCAGTTTTAACCTCCATTTTGCATTCAGTCGTGCTCCAGTTGGCAAAATCCAAGTCCTCCTCCTTCCTTTTTGAATGGTGCCGTCACCACCTGGTCTCCATTCACGTATTGATTGCCGCAGGCCATGGTGATCAGCTGAGTCTGGCTTTGTACTTAGCATTTATAATGCCTCTGTGTTGCAAAAGAGGTCTCTGTAAAACACTGTCAGCCTTCCCTGCTCCCCCTGAAATATCTGCATGATCCTCCATCAGCATTCACAACAGATCAAGTTAACCCACCAGAGAAAAGGCCAAGCAGCACATTGGGGTTTTCTACAGGGATTTCTTTCTTTATCATTATGATTACGCGTCAACACTGTGCCCCTTGCCCTCTTCCCTTTTGGGATCAGCTCATTTTTTGTACCCTAGTTATTCCTGCCTTCCCTCTTGACTGTTTGCATATCCAAAGTTGCCAATCAAGCCTATGAAACTCTCTGCGGCCCTCATTTTCTTCCCAGCCGCCAGAATCCATCACTCATCGCACACAAGGACAAAAGGGGGCTGTACCGCTGGAGGGTGGTTTGTCTGTTGAGGAAGGTGGTGTTTGAGGTGTAAAGGGCAGGGTGTTACGGTGGAACTACCCCATTCTCTGGTTTCCAGAGCCAGGCCGAAGGGTTAATGACGCTATGAATGAGTTTTCTACCCCTTCTCCCGAGCTTGCCTTATAACTGGAGATAGGGCTTTCTTTTATTGCCTTGTGTCAAAGTGCACATGGACAATGAGGACCTCAAAGTTTAGGGCTTACCTCAGTTTTTCATGTGCAATGGGGTGTGCTGGCACTCCAGGTCTGCTCAATGCTCTCTTTGATTCTGCTTTGGGTCGCAGGGACAAAGGAAGAGAAAGTGAGTGCACATGTGGGAGGAGATGGGGATTAGGCCCGGAATCAATCTTTAACCTGTGCACTGCGGACACCAAACACAGCTAACAGTGGATCACACTGCTCTGTCTCCAGTAAGGTTCAGCATGATGGGATAACAAATTTCACCACATTTCTCTTTAGCTCTACACATCAGAGATTTCTGATCAAAAGTGTTTTTACTTCATGGTGCCCTCAAACATGCTGGTGTTTTGATGTGTGAGTAAAATAGCTTCTAAATTGTGTTAAAATACTGCTTCTTTCCCTCCAACAGCAATGGTTTAAAGCAGAGTCATATTGAGGCTTACATTTAGAAAAACAAACAGTCTGCAGCTTTCGCTGTGCTTAATCAAATCCATCTGGTAATAAATTTTTACACTCCAAGACCCATTACTTCTAATTAGACCCTAATTTGTCAAATAAGTATCATGAGTGTTCTGGCACTGATTTGTTAGACATTGTGGACAAAGCTGCAGCTTAGCTATTGAGGGTCTTTTGGTTGATGTATCTTAATCCTTTAAAAAAGGCACATTTTATCTTTTCACCTGCAGCTACAACCAGCAAACCATACAAACAGGCCCTAAATAAATGCCCCTTTGTATGGCATGTGCCTGCTTGCAGGAGTTTTATATCCAGTTAATGATTTAATTTGGTTTTTCCTGCCCCTCATCAAACACACTGTGCAGGCATTCCATGACGTCTTGAGCCATGCCTTTTAATTTTTGATAAGTGCTAATTGTTTGCGCTCCTTTATGGCCATGCCAAGTTTTCAGCATTTTGACAAGCAAAGATTGATGGGGCTCTAACCGCTCAAGTAGCATACTAATCTAAGCAAAGCCCCATAATGTTTGTCTGCCTGTGGGTTGGCGTAAAGGTGGCTAACACTCTCAATCCATCACCTCTCAACCATTTCTCCTTTACGATTATATGCACTTTGATTTATTGTCTTAGTTTTAATGGCAAGTAATGTTCACTTTCAAGATTAATTGCTGGTGAGAAGCCAGTATTGTTAGAAACAGTGGTGTAATTGTTGGCTATGCGTAGAGTTAGGGTAGCTAATGTAGTTTACTTTCATTTAATGCAACTTAATGCATTTTAACTAAAGCATGAAATAGAAAAAGAAAGAAAAAGATTACTAGAGAGATAATTATTTAACTCTATTCAATCTGCGACCCACTTGCTTTTTAGCATTTTGCTTAACAAAGGGTTGTGCGAACCTCGATCACTTTTGATGCTATTGTCTCTGCCCCTTCTACCATTCCATCTGTCATGAAAAGAATCCAGATTCACCACTGCCAGCAGGTCCCAGGTCTCATCTTTTAATAGGCAAAGAGCCCAATTATTTTCCTTCTTGCATGGCCTAATTGGAGCCCATGCAGGCTCAGATAGCAGCGCAAGCATAGACCTGAAGAAGTGGAGGAGGAAAGAGGATGAAGGAGGAGGAGGAGGAGGCGGGAGGAGTCTGTTGTGAACAGAGTTCTTCATAGTGAAAGTTTCCTGTCAATGGGAGTTTCTCTTCCCCTCATCCCCACTGGCAAAGACAATGTGTTTTTACAACAGCTCATTACATGACAGAAGGACTGATTTGATGGGACTTTGAAAGGAAGCTGAGTCTCATTGTCGAGTCACTGCTGTCTCCAGTGGAGAGTCGGTTCATTTTGAGATGATTGTTGTGGATTAGGGCACTTGTGGTTTTTGAGAGTGGGGGGATAACCTTTTTCATTCTGCTTACTTACATTAGCATCCAAATGTCCTTAAGTGATTTATTGGATTTCTCCTTAGTAATAAACTGTAATTTGCATTTGACTTGTGGTTACTCTTAACTCAATGCAATACGGAGAGTTTGCATCTCAGTTTAGGGGCACAAAAGACTGCTGCAGTGCTGCAATAATACAAATTCATTTTCTACTGCGTAAATTAAAACTATATAAGGTGAATTCTCCATGTTGGTTATTTTAAGGTCATGACATGTGGAGGTGGACACAGCTGGTGCTCACAGTCAGATGAATGAGGTGAGGTGGCAGGACAGGAACCAAACAGCCCTGCTGTCCACCTGCCATCTTTAGAACTCCTCCTGGTACCAGGGTGCTCCTGCTGAGCGGCACCATGGCAACCTAAAAGTTCCCCACTGATTGGTCAAGCTGTTACAAATTAGCACATCGGGCAGCTTCACTGAGTCATTAGCATATAAAGAGGTGAGCTGAGGGCACAGAGGCGAGATCATCTGGGGCGTCCCCTGCAGTGCTCCTGGTCCTTTATAATGACCACTGAGCAACTTGACAGGGTCCCTGAACACAGACAACAAGGTGCTTGCTCTGTCAGTCATTTGTCACAACTACCTGCAGGCTATGGTGGGACACAAGGGAGAATGGTCCAGCATTGAGGAAGACATAGTCGGAACCTTTGGGATCAGCTGGGAGACGATGCCCCAGGGTAGAGGCAGGGCAGCAGCAGCATCGTTAGAGTCACTTTCACCATCATCATTTCCAACCTTTGCCCACCTTAGCTTATCATTATTGTCCTAATGCTCATTCCTCCCATTCTCATTTTCCACCTCCTCAGTCCATTGTGTTTTTTTCTTCATGTGTGGGCTTACAGTGACAGATGCAGAGCTGCTGACCTCTTCTAAAACCACTCTGACTGGCTTACAGTTTAACCACTGTAGCTCTGGGTAAAAGGTCAAACAGCTGGGCAGGGGGCAGGAGATGGATCAATTCATACCATCAGTCTTAATGAGACAGGACATCATTAAAAGCTAGTTTCTGTTAATGAGAAACACTTCCCAGGGTCCCATTGCATTTACCATTAGCTCAGTGGAGAATGAGATCTCATTGATTCCGTGCAAATGAAGAACATGAGCGATTCCTGATACTATCACTTATGTCTCTCAGGGATTGTCGATAACAGCTGCAATAATGCAAGAGACATATACTTATTCCATTGGTTCAGATAGGTTAAAGATGGAGTATTTTTTTTATGTTGCATGTAACATAAGCAAAAGACAGACTGCTGGAAAAAGGAATGCTTTTGTAATCCACTGAAGCCACAACACATGTGGTGCCAGAGGCAGCATGAGCTAGTACATGGTAATGCATGGTATGGTACCACCTGGATCCACTTCCTTACTTGATTCCACTTCCCTTCTTGTAAGTGATCTATCTGATGAAAGCCAAAAGGGCAAATGGAGCAATACAATCATGCTTTATGTATGAGGATACTTCCCAATAAAGGACTGTTGTCTCATTACAAATCTTCACTCAAATATTCCAAATACTGATTTTTCCAGGTGTATTTTTTCTTCCTGACTTTGACCAATAACACAGTATTTACTATCTGATGCCATTTTCTCCATGTGTCTGGATCTTAACGATTTCTGTAATTACAAGACTGCAAGATACAGCCTCTTCTGTACAAATGCTCCCAGTCACTCCACCTCCTATGGTCCAATTAGCTCTGGATACAACGTCCATGTTATGTCCTGTAGCTTGCACCTGACACTAATGACTGTTATCTGTTATCAATTACAATTTCTTCAGCTCTCACACCCTCTTCATTCTCCTTCTGGTTCTCGCACCCTTATTGTACCTCATTTTATGCTACCAAGCTTCCTCATCACTAAATTAAGATCCCACTTTTCCACTCAGTATCGTTGCTTTTTCTCTCTTAAACTTTTCCTCCAAACCTTAGACATGTCACTTAATGTTGCAGGATCCTTCTTTCTGCATTGTGAACCTGCCCCAAGGTTTATGGAAAATTCTTTAGCGTTTCAAGTAATACAAGGCACTGAGATCCCTGTTCACTTCTGTGTTTTTTTCTCTACTCTATTGTAGCATAGCAAAATCATGGGAAGAAATTCATTTGAAGTTATTGACATCCAATAAATAAATACATAAAAACATAAATCAAACTCAACTTCTTCCAAATTTGATGCGATTTCTGGGAACTGAGACAGAGAAAGATCTTGGATCACAGACTCTGGGATTGGACATAAGGTAAAAGCGAAGGTATGGAGGGACTAGTCCAATAATAGCTTCACAGAAAAAAATATACCAGTAAAGAAGCCTACGAATGGACAGGGACAGCCAACCATCCATAGAAAACTACATACAGTGATGAGTTTGTGATTTATACCCAGTAATAAATCTTAAAGCAGCATATCCAGCATAATGAGATTGCAGTGGCATTCATGTAAGGTTCATCTCCATAGTCCAGGTGCAAAAAAGTTGCAGTAATAAGCCTTTTTTTCATTTTAGTACAAACAAAAAAATACGATTTATGTCAGAAATAGAAGCTTACTTTTAGTTTCTTAGCAACATTGCTAATGTGAGGTCTAAAAGTCAAACTGTTGTCTAAATAAATAGAAGTATTTACTCCTCCTATGATGTACTATCTTGGGGTTCACTTCTTATTGGGTGCCATCCCTCAATTCATCTGACTCAGATGATTGATAAAGGTGTCAATATTCAGATCAGGCAGATGGGTTCCTGAGATATTTATCTGCATAACACCTCTCTTAAAACATCTGTAAAACTGCTCAGGTTTATATTTTTAGCTTCAATTTTTGTACAGCTACTTTACTACAACTACTACTACTTTTTTTTTCTAGGGGAGATAACCATTTAAATTCTCTCCTGTGTTCTAGGTGTATTTGCTCTGACACAGTAATGCATATCTTGATTCTGACACTTCTGTAGTAATCTCACATGTCCAGGCCTTCTTTTGAGAAAAATATACATACAGCCCTTGTAGCTGTGAAGATATACTTAATTTATTTTAGGTGTGCCATTTTGGACAGGAGGCAGAAAAATAGGTCTTGCCAAGATTGCCAAGGTTAAACTGGACCACATCAGCTACAAACAAGATAAAAAAAGAGAATTAAAAGAGGCATAAATTAACTTTTTTCTTTTTTAGAATGACTGCCTTTAGGAAGTAGCAGCTAATGCTGTCTTATCCTTTTCATCTCTTAATAAATAGACCATCGCATTTCTTATTAGGGGGGCTTTTAAAGTTCTTAGTGACAAGCAGCTTGTGAGGATAATCCCCCGTATTGATGAATATGTTCTGGGATAATGATCACCAGTTAAAATCAGTTCTGTGTTCTCAGCGGGGCACTTTCAAGCTTGTTTTTCAGTGTGGATTCTTGTTTCTCAAATTGTCCATTTTTCATTCCTTCACCACAGCAGTCCCCTTCCTCAACCCTGCACACAGTGACCCCTCAGAGAGAAGGAGGACTTTTCCACATGGTTTCGCACTTGTCGGGATGACTTCGGTGACCCCAGATGCTGTCCAGATGCAGGTCAATGTTGGGGTGCAGGATGCTGTCCAAGTGACTTACAGCATGCTGTAAAAGGCCACTATGGAAAGAAAGGAGAGAGGCTAAACTCTAAACTGCACCTTACAGAATGAGTCAAATAGGTATGAAATTCCTTACAGATAGAGTTCCCTTTTTATTGTCTTCTCAGTTTGATGTTGCAGCAGCTCCTTTTTGAGAAAGCCGACACACTGGTCTGAGGGTTGTCATCAGAAGTTCTGTTTTGGATCAGTGGAGCACATAAAGTGGCAGGTTGAGTTTTCCAAATGTTGCTGAGTTATTGCTTCCCATCAGTAGTACAGGAAAACACTGCTGCAAATATTTTCATTTTAACACCTCCGGTGTGTTTTCGCCTTGGTGGCTTCTTTAATCGCTCCTCTAGCACACTGAGGAAAATTAAAAAATGGAGTGAGTTACCTTTCTGCAAGCTCACTTAACAAGAACCCAAAGTCACTTTCATTTATGATTGAGATACTTGGAGCAGAATATAATCACTTTTTTGTTTGGCTGTTTAATGACTGCTGAATCGCCCAGTGAAGCACAATTAGCTCCAGTGAAGAGATCAAATGACGCATAAACAGATTGAGGAGTGAGTGCGGAGATGCAGAATAAATCAGCAGCAGCGTACCATCTACTTTGCTCTCAAACACGTCATGTGCTTATGTTTTCTTTCCTAATTAACCAGGGTTGTTTCAGTGGTCCCTGAGTGCCTACTGACTGGACTAATAGAAATAAAGGCTCTCTAATGGACTGAGGGTAGACTATATTATTTTGCCCTTCAAACTAGCCCCCTTCCAAACAGCCCTCAACCAAGCCATGGCCTATTCTTTAAGCAACAGCCATAAAAGCCAATGAACCGTAGGAATATGTTTGCCATATGGCCTTTGATTGTTAGGGGGCGAAAGCAAGAAAGCATAAAGGGGCTGTGTGGTTTGTGTGTGTTTTGAAGGGGGGGATGTCCTTAAAATTCCCATTGCAGCATGAGGCTACAGCAAAGCCTGTGTGAGTGGCGGCAGCGTGAACATTATCCAGACTTGTCTTTGTGTGTGCATGTGATTTACAGCAATGAACTGCAAGTGCAACAGTGTTTCTAGGGATGCAGGGTGAGGGGTTTAACACAAGCTCAGAGGGTCAGGCCAACAGGGGGCTACACAAACCAACAGCTCTGTAGAAAACTATTCAAACGCTGCACACACCCACACAACTGCATACACAGACTTAAGATGCAGACATATATCCGACTGAACCCCATCAACATGTCTTTTTGATAAATGATTTCCTTTATTTTTACTCCCTTTTTTTCCTTTTTTTTTTTTTTTGGAAAATTAAGAAGAAAATAATGTGTTTGTGGGGTTTCTCCTGTTTCTTATTGAGACTTTTGCAGATCACAGATCCACTCTACAGCACGAGTAGGTTTATTATAGTGTAACATCTTTATCTAAGTACTTTCAAAGACAACAAATATGGTTTTCCATTCACTGCCTGATCAGTCACATTTATTTATTACTTGTGGTTTGTGTTAATATTAGTTGAACATGTGGGAGACAAATCTTGAACAATTGTACATGAAAACACGTTTTTTTCATTGATGTTTATTGCTTCTAAGTGAACCGCAACAAAAACTGTAACATATTTTATGGAAATGACAAATGTGGCACGTAGAATAAATATTTACACCAGTCTACACCACAAAGTTTTATAAAGTGGGTCTTGCAAACATATTTCTTGCAAATGATGCAGACTGAATGCAGAGTTTACTTTCTTCACAGATGCTGATGTAGATGTGCCAAGTTTAACATCTAACGTCCACACCTTCTCAGTTTTCAGTCCCAAAAGACGAATGCTGCCTGTCTTTCACTCAGTTGTATTTTCCATATATGTAACTAAATTTGCATACAAACGCTTTGAAAGACACAACTCCTGTCAAAGCAGGGTTACATTTTGCAATGATCTAATGCGAACACACCGAAAGGATTCTTAATATTGGCCACATTATAGTGTTTAATGTGAAGCAGGGGCAGCTCCATTGTTTCCTCAGCTGAGGCCCATGTGATGCAAATTTCTTCATCTGTTAGCCTGCGAGAGTCCAGTGGGTCCCTGTGTAGCTGTGCAGCCCAGTCAGCCCTGACTAGGCTAACTTTGATATGCCTGGACCATTCACAAAAAAGACATGCTAAACTAAAAAGACAAAGAGCAGATGAGAAGCTTGTTTTAAAGAGGATCTTTGCAGAAAAAATCCTGTTATTTAGCCTCTAACATGTGGATCTGTATCATGAAACAAAGTTTTTTTTGAGAACTGAAACTGTAAAACTATAACCAAAAAGGATCAAATGAGGGGTAACTTATAATTGGATAAAATTTTATAGATTTTCTAATTTTGTTGTCATTGACTTTTTGAATATGATGTTTGTGTATCGTCTGCATTTACAGTATATATGTCTACTCTTTGTTCTCGTTCCATGCATGGATAATGTATTACGACATCCAGTGTCTTTTAATTCCAGTGTGTGTCGCCTTATCTTCCTTCTGCCTCTCTCCTTTGTCCTGGGATTCCACAGCTTCCCAGCTACATGAGCACTCATGGCTCAAAAGTCCTCACTATCAGCCCAGGCCTGCTATCTCCTGATGGGCCACGGCAGACACTCCATTGAGAGAAGATTACAGCCTTCATCTTTGTTCTACTAATCACCCTGTCTCTGTTTCATGTACATGCAGGGTGATTTCGGGACATCCAAAAGCTTGGAAAGAAGCTGACTAATTAGGTTTACTAATCATACTGTCATTAGCCTTTAGGTCTGAATCTCTATTCTTTTGTATCTATAAAGAGGAGGGTTTTCTTTTTCCCACTTAGAGCCTCTTTTTTTTTTTTTGGATCATCCTCTCTATTCAAAAGGAAAGTAATATCATAATTAGAAGTTGAATGCATGCCTTTCAGAGCTGTAAATAAATCATTGTGGTATTCATCTCAGGGTGCCCTCTAGGAGGTTGAGGACTTGCTTTATAGGAGCTGATGATACAGATTTGTCACTGTGAAAAGGCAATGAGGGTGTCACACAGTGTCCAGATACATTCTGAAACTAAAACAAATGGACTTAATTAAATGTAATATTATCTTTTGCTTTTTCTTTGAGATTATTTCTTATCTTTGTTAATGTCAATAAAAGCGCTACAGTTGCTGCTTGTTGAGCCAACATGCCACGTCTACTCGATGAACTCTGAGAATGAAACTGTGTGGTGTCGTATTGGAGAATGAAGGGAATTTTTAAAGACATTTTACTACAGTCTGAAGTTAGTTATTATATTGTGATGACATAATGTGTTTACCAATATCTTTAAATCCTACTGCGTTACATTTGAGTGTATAAACAAAAAGGATCTGTGCAACACCAAGTGGCAAAAGTTGGAGCTGTTGCTGCCATCCCTTTAACAAATATGAAGTTTTATAGGACGTCATGGCGACCATAAAGTATCCACGTTCACTCTTCTTACACCTGAAAGTTTCAGGCTACACTTTCTGTCTTGTCAAACTTTAAATGTGCAACATTTAATAAAATCCAAGGTCAATGACAGAAAAAAATATTGTATCATTAAAATTGGTTCCTATTGGTATCTAATCATTTTACTAAAATAATTTATAGTTTTATTGTCTAAGAACGAGGCATTTCTATCTACCTGGCATGTGTCAACATAAGCAGCTTATTTGTGGAACCATTTTATTACGGGGTCTCTGAATGGACAAATAACTAAGCCATAATAAGCCCTCTTTCATTCAAAACGGTGCTTTGCTTTTGACATAATTTCTAAGCCTATCTTTACCACTAGTCAGTCAGTTTTATGCACTGTACCTTTAAGTATTGCATTCTTTATATTTGGAGTACATGGATTAAATGCTGTAATTACAGTTATACATTTCAGATGTTATTTGCTTCATATGGGGCCAAAAGAGTCACTTCATGCTAATTTAAAACAAGTGCTGGCTCATTCCTTGACTCCACACTGTTATTTACCATTGTGTTGCCCGTGAATGACCACCATTATAACACACACATCAATATTGCAATCTCTCTATTTGTATTCTTAATCAATAAGTATTTGCAGCATTGCTTCAGTTTCATAAGCCAGTAAGTCAGCCTTTATGTTAGCTATTGAAAGTTTGGGGACATACCCCAGCTGCTAAAGGAGCATTCACTGATGTTAAGTCATCATCTAACCATATTCAAGGGCCAAGAGGTTAGATTGTCAGCACATAGCGTCCGCACATCTGATTGTGTCTCGCATTGCTTCATTCTGGCACAGTTGATGAAACGATCTGGGCCTCAGTGTGAGTTCATGTTGGCGTAAGTGATTTTGATGTATGACAGAAGCCCAAGTTGATTTAGTCTTTGACTACATCAGCTGCCAATCTTTGCTTTATATCCTGAGCATGATGGACATGTGCAGGATCAGGGGTCAGACATGTGTGGTGATGACCTTAAACTCAGTCCTGACCCAAGTAATGGGCTGGTGTGGTGGGTTTTAGAAAGCGCTGTGTCTGTAGGCTCAATACGGTCCATCATTTCCCCATGACAAATGACAGGCACTGAGGAAAGGGAAAAGGAACACACTGTGTCCACTTTGACCCCTTTGAACAGCGCTACAGAGGAGACTTGGGCCCTGAGTCTGCTCCTGGGGTTATGGAAGGGCCCCCAGCGGCCAGGGATCATGTGCCTAAATAACCGCCAGACATCCTCTGGGATTTTTGGGCTAGAAGTACACCTTGGATTAGGATCAGCTTTGATGGAGTATCACAAGTACTGCGTAGGAGTAGAGGTGAAAATGGGTGGGTGTGTGTCTGCACATGTGACGCAGATGTACACAGGCTTGTATACTCTTGCTAAAGTGTAAAAAGTCAGATTTATGTGTGATCAGACCAGCTATTCTACATTTAATCTTGGCCAGCTGCATGTCCACAGCTCCTTCAGTCTCATCCCCTCCTTTCCTCTCTATCTGAGACCAAAATTATTGAAGCTACAAATTACCAAGACCCAGAGGTTCTTCCATTGGTGGTGATGGCAAGCAGATGGCAGCAAAGCTCAGAGAGACGGGGCCCTCCCCACAGACCCCCATCCCCTTACATAAAGCACAATTTGCATTTCATGAACCTTAATTGCGTCTGTTGCCCTCCTCCCCACCAGCTCTGCGAATTTGTGCCTGTCACTGCGCACCCCTGAACCATTGAAGGAGATGTGATAGATTAAGGTGGGCCTTCTGTTTGCATCCCCTCCATTGTGTTCCAGAAATTAGAAAATATTATCTCCAAGTTGACTCAAAGTGAAAAATGCAGGGGGTGCAGGATGTGATAGTGACATTGGGTGTGACGGGACAAGATGTGGAGAATTGAAGATATTAATGAGAGAAGGGATTTTTTTCAAAAGCTTATCCTTGACCCCATGAAGGCAAAACAATGATGCGTGGAGCCCCCAGACACCTATAAAACGCTGAGTTAATAATGTACATCAGTCAGCTCTTGATGGGCACAATTACTTTCTGATTTTTTTAGGCATCTTTTACTTCTGTTTTTACACATCCACTAAGGATTAGTTACACTTTTTTGCAAAGATACTGAACCAGAATAATTTCTTTGTTTATTAAATTGACCAAAAAATTATTTTTTAGGTACATGCGGTGGGAGAATGTGGATTATTAATATGATTAATGTGAACGTGGAAACTCATCATCATCTCAGAAATTTATCTGGTGGTTGTATTCTGTTATCCCACCATATGAGTGTATGTGCATGTTTGATTATACAAAGTTTAGGCAGGTTTGGTTAAGCAAATATGGGAGAAACATATCAATACTTTTCAGTAAAAACAGAAAAAAGAGAAATAGTTTGGATCCAAGCCCTAATACATTGTTGTTCATCTTAAATAGATTTTTTCATGATTCTTTCTCATATTAATCATTAATAGGATCAGGAATATGTCTTATTCTCTTTGGTTTTAACTTGATTTTTCACTCTGGTTTTCTCAAATTTCATCCACCAGAGGTCTCCAGTTTCTCTTTTTCTGATATCAAGGTTCCCAACATGCATCTTTTTCTTCATCATCATTCCTATATCTACTTAACTTTCTCTGTAGTATGCTCCAGTTTTCCACTATTTATTGACATCATCCTCTTATCCATCACATTTGGTCTTATTTTTGCTCTGAATTATCTAATTCCATCTGGTAGTTCCATGAGTTTCCATTTCTTTTTTGAACATTCCACTATTTTTATTTCTTCTTTGTGGTCACCTGACCCACCTGAGCATTTGCAGTCTGTAATATTGCTTGTGAGTAAAGAGAAACATGGATGAATTATTGTTCCTTCAGACGAGGGTCGGAGTCGACCAGCTCTTCTGACTAATTTCTCTTTGTGACACATTAAACTTGTATCATCTTTTCTTATTTTTTACAAATGATTTATCAAAATCAAAAGCACAATTTATTCTCAGCCTATACCACTAATGATGTGTTGTAGCATAAAAGCGTTTGTAATGGCTCTGGAGGCGGAGCATTCATTAGACTGAGTGATGGTTAATAGAGATTAGACAGGTAGGAAAAACCTCCCATCTCTGTCGC
Source organism: Melanotaenia boesemani (assembly GCF_017639745.1). Classification (NCBI taxonomy): domain Eukaryota; kingdom Metazoa; phylum Chordata; class Actinopteri; order Atheriniformes; family Melanotaeniidae; genus Melanotaenia; species Melanotaenia boesemani. Next base: position 7,974,765 of record NC_055702.1, read on the forward strand.
ATGTATGCATACTAATGGCAGAAATGGCCTCACAAATAGGCTGAATTCTAGACAGAGCTTAATGATTATATATAGAGTTAATGAGGTTTAACACACTTCAGTAAGAAAAATTTGAGCCACCACACCCAAGGGGTACACCGGCTGGGTAGCCCACTCATTCTCTAGAACAGGACTCACCAACCTTGGACCTCAAAGGCTACTATCCTGCAGGTTTCAGAGGTTTCACTGCTCCAACACAACTGATTCAAATTAAATGAATCTTCCAAACAGGATGTCAAGTTCTGCACAAGCTTGTTAAAGATCCCCTGGTTTAAGTCAGGTGTGTTGCAGCAGGGAAACTAAGACTTGCTTGAGGATCAGGGTTGGTTAGCCCTGCTCCATGCTGCACTATATTGTGTCAGCCTTTTTGTAACAGTGTTCAAAATTTAATCAGTTGTTGAAATAGATCATTATGTATTGCTTCCTGGAGCCGCGAGCAGACGGGTTGTGCCATTGTTAGCTACCATTAGCAAGCTAACAATCACAGCTTGTTTTTGTTTGTTTCTAACATGTTAAAAATGTCTGAAAAATAAAGTGTTTTTTTTTTCAACCTAAGACAGAACACCTGAGAAATTGTTTGCAATATTAAGACAGGAAACATATTTAAAACTTTATTAGTCAGATTTGAACAATGAACTTGAGTTGGGGAAAGTTTTAATGCAACTCATTTTTCAAATATTTGCATGCAAGCCATAACACTGGCACACAGTGGCAGCAAAAAGCACTAGCTTTAGGATTCTCTGCAGCATCTCAGCTGTCGCTTGGACTGTACTCTTCTGATAGAGATCGCTGATGGTGTTCCCGGGATCACTCTTCGAGTTTGTAGTCATGACCGTGAGGGGTCCAGATACCACTGGCTCTTCTGTTACCTTTACTTCCCACATCTTTTCAAATTCCTGTTTTAGTCCATGCCATTTTACTTGTGCACCTTCTTCAGAATCAGAATAGCCTCTATTGTCTTTATTGCCTTTAGAAAATTGTGGTGCATCGCATAAATACTGTGTACAAATAAGGAAAACAGAATTAAAATACTACTATAAAGTACCAATAAGAAAAATAATAGAGAAACAAAGATAAAAAAAGAAGATATAAATATATTTTTTTGGGATTGCTTTATCAATCCTCACTTCCTGCTCCTAAAGTTCCTCATAGGTTTATCTATCTGGATCTAAAAGTTCCACAGGATCTTAGCTCTGTTCATTTCCACCACTATCTTCCACTTCCTGTTCTTGTTTATAATCCCAGCTAATTCCAGCTCAGTTATTCCACATATGCTGTACTTCCCTGCATGTTTACATCTTGCTATGTGCTGGATTTGTCTCAGAGACCCCTACCTGATGTCCTGTTAAGTGCAGTAGACCCCAGCCTCCCTTACTCTTGTGCGCAGCACCTGTTTTTGATGTGTGTCTATCTTCTGGACCAGCTTTTTCTCCTTTTATAGAATGAAATGTTAATTGTAAGTTCTCAGCCAAAAACAGCAACCTTGTGCTCTCCACCTTAGATGGACATATCCATCTGGCTTTGGTTTGTGTGACATCTAACTCAATATCTGGTACATAATTATGATGTACCACTTCATTCGAGTAGAATGCAGCTGTCTGCTCCTGTCCATCCTCTATAGACATTAGCTAACAGTATGAAGCAATACCCATATTGTACCACACAGTGGCAGTGTTTATTAAACTGGCATGATGCACAAATCCTGGTACTGCTACTATGCTCATCCACAAGATGGTGCTACAGTGTAAGACATGAAAAAGCATTTATGCTACATGCAAATTTATAGCCAACTAAATGAAAATTTACCTGAAGGTATTCTGACATAAAATACTTACGATACAGATTATCTGCTGGCTCTACACAACAACTCATGCCTGTAGTGTCCTCATTTCACACCAGGCTAGTATGTCAGAGGGGGAGGTAGTGGGAGGCTGTGACCTCGCTGGCCTCCAAAAAGAATCCTCTTTCTGAGAGTTCTCTTTCATAGCTGGAGATTTAGACACCTATTACCAGCTCAGCACAGAAAGGCTGTTTGTGGACTGACTTGTCTCGAAAAGGAATTTTTTAGCCTAGGATGTTTTCAAGTTGAGTTAAAGTTTATCTGAAATGATTTGATAGATTACACGTGTATACCGGAGCATATAGAAAAAAAAAACAGTCTTGATGGGAAGAAACATCCTTTAATGAGTAAAGTCAACATAGCTTTGGTAACATGAAGAACATTTGGAAGTTTAGCTGTAAACATTTTGTTGACAGTTTTAGCTTGTAGCTTTACAATGAACAGTAAAGAGGGCAGTTTTCATTAGAGGCATTCTCTTCTAACTGAACCCAATGATGAGTTGAAAACCACCACACACCTGCTAGTGGAAGCTCTGAAAGAAACACCTTAATCCAACAACATTGCTGTCTTTCAGAGAAGATGTCAAGCAGAGGACATATGCTGTCTTATGGTATTAAAACAAGTTCTCTTCTATCTGATATCATGAGAGACACGGTTGACGCTGAAACACGAGCTGCATGTTTTGAATGACTGGCATCCTGCAGCGTGCTTTTGCACTAGCATGTGTGACTCAAGTCACATACAGCATTTGCAACCTCACGCACAAGGCCACTCACTGGATCCACGGACTACTTTCAGGTCGATTTAACTGCCTTGGCTGAACAGGAGAATTTATACGGCCGCATTTTAGCTGCTGACGTCTTTGATCCATCTTGAAGCATTTGCACATGCAGATGGTTCATTTTTGAGTCTTTTCCCAAAGTTTTCCACATTTTGCATCTCAGACAGGTGTTTCATTTACTGTCAGACAGTAAATCTTTAGCTTTATATGTCAGCATGAATCCTGTCCTTTCTAACAGTGGAATACACAGTATTGAATAATGTGAGAGTAGTTTTATTTGATGAGTATTTTAGGCTAGATTGTCATAAAGAGCTGTTATACACAATAACATAAAAACAGTGTTTTATACAGTAGAGAAGAAATAAAACAAAACATGTAGACATCAGTGGGCAGAGACTGCAGCATGTCAAACTTCAAGTATGTAAAACAGACATTTTTATCATCACTGCAAACTTCTCTGTCCTTTCATCACTTATCAGCCGGTAATATTTATATGGCTTCAGCTTGGTGGCATTTAGTTATACCTTTTATAAATGAATATATATATTTTTTTCCTTCGGCCATAATGCCCTGCAGTTTTATTTTCTTCATTAAACTCAATTAAAAAGGCAATTTGGCTTCTTGCAACTTAAAAGAGGTTAACAAAAACATTAGAGTGATAGAAAACTCAGGCAAATAAAGAAAAAAAGAAGCATATTTAAACATAGTCCTCCGTCATCCAGCTCTTTACAAGCTTGTAGATTAATACTGACATTCCATATGACTGATTTTATCAATGCACCACCTCAATGTTAATTATTCACCAGGTACAGTAACTGATAAAGGGGGGAAAAAGAGAAAATGAGGCACTGCAAAGTGAAATAGGCTGTGTTCCCTAAAGAAGCAGTCATGTACTGTTTGTACAAGTGTTCCTCTGTCTGATTCTCACTTTAAATAATGGTGAGCTGTTTGACTTTGTCCATCGTAAATGATTGCTATCAGTAACAGGAATGATAAATACGTAGCACCATCTCTTGTTGAAAATAAGAAATAGAAAAATACAGAAAATAAAAATCTTCAAACTTGCAAGTTCACAAATAGAAAAATGGCCCAAATCTATATTTAAGGGCTGTGCTACATCCATGGATGTTACCACTCTTATTTGTAAAGTAAAGCAAGCCCTTTAAAAAAGTTTTCTTAACCCATCTATTTCTATACATGCACTTCAGTTAATATACTGCAAGAAAGTTTTTTTGTCTCTTTTTTTTCTTATTAATTCTTTGGCAATTATGAAAACAAAAATGCAAAAACAAAAAACAAACAAAACCTAAAATACTGTATAATTATTTCATCAATACAAACAAAGACTGAGGCACTTAATCAGCTAAAACAAAGCTCATAGTATCCATTGACAGAGCAACACTGAAACTATGTACATATATGTAAAAAGTGTTATAAATAGGTTTTAAACCATAGATACTATATACATCATTTAACTGAGACAGTGTTGGTGTTTTTGTGTTGGTTGCATGTAGATTTTTGGTGTTACTCCCCCCACGCTGCCTGGATTTTACCCGAACTTCACAACTTCAACTTCAGAGAGGGGTAGTAACACTTGCAGTTGGGCACGGGTTAACTGGGAACAACAGAAAGGAGCAACGTCTCATTCCCGCTTCCTCAAGATGACATAGATGAGTCCACTGATGAGCGCCAAAGGGAAGGCCACCCATGCCAGGATGTAGGAGTAGCCGAAGGTGTTCATCTCCGGCACCCACTCCGGACTCATCACCGTGTAGATGATGGCTCCACTCATCACAAACAAACCTGCAGGGAAGATAAAGGGAGCACAAAATAATGCCGGCTGTCAGTGTGATCAATTATCAGATCAGGTTTCTCTGCAGCGTTGTGTTCACTGTCTCGTATCCTGAGCTGAACCTGGTCTGGCGGCAGAGGTGAGGTGGTCAGTCTTTCCCAGAAAGCATAGCTCTGCATTACATCACAGCCTTTCATGCATTCTGAGTCCCAGCCTGCCCTTTGCAATCCTTTCCAGCTTCCACCCACTTCCCTTGTCTGACATGGCATGATCTGTTTGTCACACCCCCGCACTGCCAGCCTTCCTGACATTTTAACTTGTACAACTGGCTGTGTTCCCAGTGTCATTCCTGTTTGGCTGAGTGGGCACCTGTTTGCCTGGTGATGCACTGGCATAGTATAGAGAAAATCTGGCATTTTGCAAAAAGGCTGCCAAGAGGAACACAATAGACTGGCAGTCGAGCTGCTCTCTAGCCAAAGGCCATGAAGCATAATAGACAAGTGGAGCATAAAAACCATTACTAGCTGGCTCAGACACTTAATTTGATTTTCAGCCATACATGCTGCAGGAAGAGCATTCACTTGGTGTGTGGTGCATTATCAGTTCTCTTAAGAGTTTACATTTTATCTTTCCAAATCAGACAATATTAATGATTTTGTTGACTTCAAAGTGATACCCAACTTTAAAAATGTGGTGCATTATCCTGCTTTACACAGTTAAGCATCGATTAAGTGTTTCTGCTTTTCAGTTACTTAATTATGAAGATTGGTCAGAGATCAACAAGGCTGACAGTGACTATCCCTTTTTATGTATTTTTATTGATTTTTAGTGATACATTTGGGTATCTGAAGTCACTACCAACTAAAAATTCTGAAAATCAAGACCCTGACACTTTGTTTTTGGTTTGAAAATTAGCTGTTCAAAAAAAAAAAAAAAAAAAAAAAAAAAAAACACACAACTCCCCATCCTGGCTCATTAACTGTACGTCTGAAGAAAGAAGGTAAAACACTTTTCCCCTTGCTTTCATTTGAGCTTGAAACAATGTATTCTCATAAGCAGTTTCAGAGTTTAGTTTACTTAAGAAAGTAGTTAGTTAACAGCACTCTCCAAATATATTTGCTTTTATTCTTGGGGCTTCTTCCTTTTACTAGACTAAGATTTAACAAGCAATAACATTATGTGGGAAACCATGAATATCTCAATAATACAAGTGCAACAAATAGTCAATTTCCTCTATAAACTGATGCTGCTGGTCAGCCAAAAACAAACTCTTAACCCCTTAAAATCCTGTTTTTGTTTTTTGTTTTTTTTTACCTAAAATGGGTTTTTATGGATTAAAGACTTGTGGACCATTTTACTGCTTTTACTGGACCCTTGTTTTGTTTTGTTTTGTTGCAATATCATCTGCTAATCAAGTACAGTAGGGCTTCAAACGTAAAGTGCATTTGCGACTGGTCTGAAAAAAGCGTTTGCTGAAAGTTATAATTGTAGCCTGGAATCGTAAGCATCATTCAGACCCAAGAATCTTAACTTCCCATAACAACAGGTACTTGGAATGGAGACTGCGTAAAATACATAATCATTTGTCATGTCTTGCCTATGGGACATCTGTTACAAACAGGTTAACCTTGGCCAGTACAGCCTTAATTAAACACAGACTACTGAACTGACAAGTTATGGAGTCGATGTATGACAGAGGAATCTAAATGTAATTTTCTGACAGCTGTGTGAACGTTACAGCTGGCCATGTGACATCTGTAGTGTGGTGTTTTTACATCAACATCACTTTTTTCAACTGTGCCAGGTCAAGCTACAGACATGAATGTGTAAGTATTTGAGAATTAATTTGACAGGGAACATTTTCTTTTTCTGTTTTGTGTGTTTTAGTTTGTGCTGGGTTTGCTGTGTGTAATAATGTGAGCTATCAGTCTACTTACTATATGCTCTCTCAAACGGTAATAATTTAATTTCAGTGGTTACTGAGTACTACTACCAATCTTAAACGAGGGAGACCCTGAAGTAGAGAGGGGTGAAGAGGAATGGAGTGGTTCATTCCATGCCTTAAAACCCACCTGTCTAAAAAGAGCTGTCAATTTGTGGTGGAGAAGGGAGCTGTTGTACTGTGTCAGTGTGGTCAAAGACATGTCATTATTACTTCAGGAAATTGTCAACTTGTGAAAAAAGGACAAAATATGTCTCCTGAGAGGGACTTAAAGTTTAAAAGACATCCATCCATCCCAATATTTAATACTGTAATACTTTTAATAAACGAAAAAGATAAATCAATGATTATCATTTTACCCAGGGACATGAACTGTGCACTGTGGCCTGTTTATAGTATTTTTGTTCATGGCTTTGTGACAAAGCGTCAAGAAGGTGTGAACTTACTGGCAAGGATCTGGAAGGTTCCAGTGAGGAAGAAACGTCCGCCTTTCTGCAAAGTAAAAAGCTGGCAGAAGAAAAGGAAGAGCGACAGGCAGCTGAAGATGATGGAGAGAATCATGAGAGCCTGGACCGACTGAATCCACTCTGCAGGAGAGAAACAGCAGGGAAAAGAGGAGGGGGTCAGTCAATAACTGACCAATACTCAAAACATGATTTATATATGAGATTAACTTAATGAGAGAAAACCAATGAAACATCAAATGCCAAAGTGTGTTTTGAGCGGCCTCACTTATACTGAGTTGAAGCATCTTCCTATACAGAATATAATGACCAAACCCTGGACATGTTTACTTCAGGGACTCTGTAATGGATCGGCAACAATGCAGCTCAGGTATCTTGTTGCTAAAAGCTCTGGGTGCCCCTTGCAGTGGGACCTATTACTCAATCTTCCTCATTGATCGCCATCACTAAACCTCCATAGGTAGAAGCCATTAACCCATTAGAGCCCTGTATTGACGAGGAATACCATCTGCTGTATCTGTGCTATCTATCTGTGCATGCGCTTGTGTGTTTTATTGTGCCATGCTAACATGTCAGATTTCCAAGAAGGATCTATTTCTAGTCTGTGGGTTATCTGCTCACTTCCTGGCCCCTCAGGTTTCCTGAGTGCTCAGTCTATCTCCTATTCTGCAACCATCGATCTAACCTAGTTAGTTGTCGGCTGCATATTACTGTTTCTGTTGCTGTTCTTTGTTCAGCCAGATTTCTGACAGCTGCTGCTATGATGTCACAAGGCGCCTGATCATAAATGACTCCTCTAGTTGCATAAGTTTATGTCCTGACCACTCACTAGCCTATATTTCAGATTACTCAATTTAATATGGGACATCATCAATGCTTAGTTTGTATTTACTGTACTGTGTAAAAGTCATGTGCTGCCCCTTATTTCTTCATATATTGCCTGGAAAACATGGTTCTTTCCAAAGTTGGCTGTTTAGTGTAGAAGTAATCAGTTGAGTTAGGTGATTTTTTTATGCTTGAATTATTTCTTACTTCAGCATTGTCAGGTACACAAGTATTGATTTGCAGAATTTTTCACTGAAGAAAAAAGAAAGAAATGAGATGTGAAATGAAAAACAAACAACATGTACCACTAGACTGACACGATTCATTGTCCAGCAAGGCGTTTATTACATATTATTCTTGAAAGATTCATACATGTAGTCTGGGACGTTTGCCTGGTTGTCTTCAATAACTGTGCAGCAAAAACACCAGATAAGATATAAGAAGAAGAAACATGACGCTCTGTAATTTTCCAGAGTCAGAGCCACAACTGGATTCCACTACGTTGGTCTTGTTTTCAAATGTTATATATAGGTCTGTGATAAGGCTGTGAAACAGCAACAATACTTTGCTGCTTTCTTATAAATACACAACTTGCCCTCCTTCCTTCCTTCTCAAGTAGGAAACAGTGACATTGGGTATTTGCTGGCACGAGGTCCAGCTCAGCTCGACACTCACAATATCACAGAGAGGCAAATATGAGTCATATTTAGAAACTGTTCATGTGTGTTTTGGTTGATAACCGTGGAAGGACAATGCTGAAAGTGCATCTCCAGCTGAAGAATTTTACTGTTAATCCAAAGAGGAAGATAACATCTTTATGATTCCTGCTCTGATGGTCAGAGTAGTGGACAGCTAAAACAGGACTGCAGTGGTTTCTGTCAGTGTTTATATCCACAAGCGGCCTCCACTCAATGCTTTATTTTAGATGAAGTTGATTCTATGAAGTAAATTCCTTGGCTGTGCAGCAGTAAAGTATAACTCATTCACCATGTGATAACTGTGAGGTCAGTACATTTCACTCTGGTGTGATCAAAACCAAATGCAGCCAATATTTTTGCAACCAAGGCGACTTCAAAGTTTTGAAACTTCTCCTAAACATAACTGCAATGACCATGATTATGATTCACTTCAGAAGGAACTTGATTGCTCAGCAAAGCTTCAGAGAGCTCTTTTTGAACTCCCATGTGAGAGCCCACCACTATCTTCCATCTCTCAAAGCCAGAGCACAGACCCAGGAACGGCACACAGGCCTTCTTAAATAAACACTCTCCGTCAGTGCTCTAATGAAAGCAAGTCAAACAAACTGGCTACGCCATCTAACTACCTGGCAGAGTATCCAGGCGCTGCTGCCCTTACAAAACACACACTGGCTAAATATGACTCATTCTAGACCAGTGACATCACTGCACTGCAGCTAGCAGCTCCTGCATGATTGTGATGGCAACATTTAGTAGCAAAACACACAGCTGCTGCACCTCACGTGAGCTTGTTGCTCCAAGATGATCCTACATTGTGTTTCTCAAAGGTTCTCCTGCATCTGTTTGTGTCTAATATCTAGCTTGATGTAGTACTCATAAATCTCTCTGACACTGCAGCTGCTGCCTTAAATTGTCCTAATGATCCCTGCAAACTAACACTGGACACTATAATCTGACACTGGGCGTGTCCCACCATCGGCATGCCATGTACTGGATGAGATGGTCCAAGGCCTCCCTTCCTTTCAAACACTCAGATCCAAAACTTTAAATACTCTCTGCAACCCCACCCAAATCCCCCCTAATGCTTGTCACTACGGACCCCCAACATGAGACCTTATTATGGACATCACACCATGACTATTTATACAGTGGCAGCCTATCAGCTAGCATCCCACCCACCCAAACAGAACTGCCACATTCTCTGCCCTAGATGGCACCAGAGTCCCAGCGGAGCCCTGACACACCCACATCATCAGCAAGACAGAAGTTTAATCAAGTGCAAAGCCTCCAACCCCACCCCCCAAACTTCATAGCAAAGCAATAACAGAAATGCCTACTATTAACTTTTTTTGCTGTAAATTAACAGCAAATTAATCTTAAAGGTGAGTAGTGAAATATTTAACAGGTATCTGACCTCCAGCTGATGCTGGGTTACAGCTGTATCCTCCATTGTAAGCAGAGCAGTTAAACCACAGGTCTGAGGTGCCACCTTCTCCTGTCGTCCATACCTGGTGTCAACAACAAACATATTTGTCAATAACAAGTGGTTCAGAAAAAAATGCATTGATTAACTGGCTTTTCACACAGCATTATGACGCAATATTTATCTCGTTATACAGGTGTGACATGCTTGTAAGCATCAGTCAAGTGCATGTACAACTGGTTCTATTTTCAGACTCCAAACCAAAGTAAAAAGTTTCACTCACACTGACAATCGTTGACACAAACAGGAGGACCAGAGCAGCAAGGTGCAGCAAGATGATTCCCAGTAGTAGGAGCAGCATCTTTCCAGGTAATCTGAGTAAGGAGGAGACAGTGTGTGAGTATTCTCAAAATGTGAATGTGTGGATGTCAGATTGGTGGGATATGGGTGTGTCCTTGCAGCACAAGTACAGTCTGTGGAGCAGCTCTCTTTAATCTATCTCTTTTAAAAGGCATACCTCCTGAATGTCAGTTTCAAGAGAAAACTGGGTCATTCCTAATATTCCTCATGTGGGCAAATTGGTATCAGGTGCCTTTGAGCTATTTTCAATAGAAAGATTCTGGGCATCAACTTTAAAGTTGATCTAAAAGGACTACGTGTTTGCATCTGTTTGCTCAAACTAAACCTAATCTGTTTAAAAATGTTGTCTCGTTTTCGTAAATTTTGATTTAGATTCCTTTAATCATTAGATTTCCTGCGCGGATCATTCTTAAAATGGGAATATTTCCAGTAATGGTCGTTTATCTGTCGTTAAGTAGCCAGTGGAAAAAGATGGAGAATTACGATTTTGCATACATTTATTTTAGATTTCTTAAGACTAAAAATTAATTCTACTGTCCTTTTTAGAAGTTACAACTCAGTCTTTCTGTCAGTGCGCGCGGTGAAGCGACGCGTCATCCAGCTCAAAGCGCGTTTCCGCCTTTTTTAATCCGCTGAATAAAAGCAAGTTTGAAAGAGAGCAAAGTCCACTTACTTCGAGCGGAAAGCTTTTATTCCCACAAAAATAACAGTTCGGGCTTTGAAGAAGCTAAATCAATTTTTTTTTCCAAAAGAGTCCCAGCAGCAGTAGTCCTCCGTCCTAAAAAGTTGCGCTCAGACTAGATTGATGCCAGAGCTGACGTTCTGTTATAAAGTGTCTCATTATGGAAGAACAACGCCCAGCGAGCGTCGCTGCGTCATGGAGTGACCCTCTAGTTCACTGCCAGGTTTCCCAATATAGACCCACCATGCGTAATAGCGCATGAGTTGCCTTAGTTACTAACTTACAGTGTGTGAGCTGGTGATCATTGTTTTGCTGTCGTGGTAACTAAACCAACTAAGACATTTATTCATCTCTTTAAACTGTGTTGTATTTCTGACAGTGTAGAGCTTTTTATTTTCATTAATTATATTTAGACGTTTGCTTAACATATTTTACTGAGTATTTTTATTTTGGAAGTATTTCACCTTTGTTCATTTACATCATGGTTATTTTAGACAAGAAGATAAATTTAGCAAGCCTTTTAATATTATCATTTTTATGTCAGCAGATGAAGAGAGGGGTATTTTAGATTTCCTCCAAAGTGTCTAAAATTTTCTTACACAGACAATTAGACAAATGTGGTGCAGTGTAGTATGGGTCTTTTCCCTCTGGTGGTCACATAGTCAGCTCAGTGAGTCATAGTGTGTGAAAGCATGGGTGGGCAAGCCCAACACACCACCACTGAGAAATGGCATCCAGGGATTTCTGTTTGACGCCACTCACTTCCAGAGGGAGTGGGAAGGTCTACCTCTCCTCTGATTTTATAAGTATGCGCTGAGGTTTAACTTGCAAATATGGGTGTTGGAATGCCTGGAATTCTTAACAAGGGAGCTGTCAAAAATGTAAATATTTGAACTGTAAAATGACATCTTTATCTCGTCCCTCCCTTGGATCTCCTTCTGTATAGTTTTTATAGATTAACCAATATCTCTTGTCAGTGATAATGCTCCTCATTCTACTTAACACTCCCTTTTTCAGTGGAGTGCTTTTCCATATGCTCCCCTCACATCAGCTGGCTGTTGGAGGAGTTTAGGATGTGTCCAGCCTCAGATAACCCCTGTCAACATCCACTTTCTATTCCTCATCACTTAGCTTACACTTTCTGGATACAGCTGCCTGTGTTCCTCACATTGGCATGAAAACAGAGACCACTCTTCTGAGCTTATGTCCACACACACTTAAAAAGGACACTTACAAGAGCAGATTGTAAACATGAAGTGCTGCTTGGAAACAGCACTCTGTGGCTTTGCGGGGATCAAAGTTAGTTACAATCATATTCGGGTTTCCTTCTTTGTCCAGAGTGATGTATCTGTTGTGTGTTAAATGCTTAGCCTAAGCTTGTGTTTACTGAATAATCAGATCTGAACTCTGATCATAAGAGCTGTAAAGGTTCACAGCAACGCAGAGGAGTCTTGTTAAAACTAGCTGTGCACGCACTCCTCATTCCCATCCCTTATATGTCAATGTTTGTAAAAGCCTGACAATCAGTGGGATGAGTAGACACGGGAGTGTTAAGTTTATTCCATTTGGTCGAAGCCAAACTCAGGGGAGAGCCGCATAACAAACATTCAGAATGAGACACTGAATAACGTTACTTCTGCAGCAGCATCTAACATTTCATCTCTGTCATGAAGATGGAATGACTTATCTTCACGTTAGTTCACCAGACTGTTAGAGGGCATTCCAGATCCATAGATAGGATCTCAGCCAAGTGGCACAAATCTGGGGAGTAGACATGGTTGAGTTACAGAAACTCCATCCAAATACCAACCTACAGAAGTGATAAAGCAGATGTGACTATAAAAGTGATGTTTTCATTCTACCACATTAACTCCTAAAAGTTTGGAAGACTAAAGAAGTTTGATGTTTCATGTTTCCAGCTCAGGCTCACTTTTGTGGATATTAAAAAAAAAAGGCAAGCTGTTAGTTTATTGCTTTACATGCAGTTGGACTTATTGTGGCTCAGATCATGGTCAGATAACTGGGATGAATAACTGTCTCATACTCACAGCAGATATTTTTCAGCTTGGCTGAGACCGTGTATCCAGCTGATGCTCCTCGCAGGTCGGGGTGAAGGCCTTATCTGCGTCACTGTTGGACCACGTGGGAACAGAGTTTGAAGCTGTGGCAGCTGTCGGTCAAAGGTGTCTTGGTCCTTGTGTTCTGTACTCGGCATGTGAAGTGGTGCTTTCTACTGAGCTGCTGCAGTTTAATAGCTCCCCTCCTACTACAGCTCTGTTGGACTCGGACTGCCCCCATCTCGTCTCACACTGGATTCTCCTGGCTCCTGTCTATGTTATTGTTTACAGAGCGGCTGGTCGGTTCAAAAGATCACACATGCAGATCTTAAATACATATACATGACATCTCTTAAGCACAGGGTAAGTGCAAATGGTGGCAAGAATTTATTTTGATAATAAAGACAAAAATGAAGATAAACAGTCTAAGTAAAGATGAAGCCCGGGAGGATTGGAGGACAAAAGGAGGCAAGTAAATGTTAGAGACAGACAGGCTGAAAGAGTGATGAGAGCTAGATATAATCTTGTTTGTGTGCTGATAAGTTTTGAGCCACTCACAACCCCCTGTTTTGTCATCACATATTAATCAAACTGGACATACTCTGCAGAAAGGAGATGACAACAACGCAGAAAAGCAAATCCCCCCCCACAAACACACTAAATAAAAAACAAGACTGAGTTCCAAATGGCATTAAAAAGCAATGTGTGGAATTCTGATTATAATCCTAAAATCTCACCATTTGCAGAAACGTTCATGACTGCATGATTTAGTTTCTTATATGAAGCTGAAGCTCCTAATCAAAGTCATATAGACATCACAGCGTAATGTTAAAGAATCTAAAAGGCTCGTGTCAGCTGACATGTCTGATATCATATGACACAGAGCCAAGCATTAACCCCAACATGCTGTTTTATAAAAAGAGGGAGATTAGTATGAACATACTGGGAAAAAATGTCCAGCACAAGCTATGAGAAACAGAGCCCTTTTCTCCCTTGATACCAGTTGAATAAATAAATAAATAATCTAATAAATGTGGCTTGAAGACAGATTCCCATTCGACATCAGTTCACTGTGATTCAGCAGGAAAGCATGAAGTGTTGAATCTTGACTTCTCTGCCCCCATCCTTCTTTCTGTTGAGATTTTGACAAATTGGATTCACTGATCAATTTTATGGATTGTTCCAGAACTCCACTCGATAAGGCAAACAGGAGTGTCATCTCTTCCACATTGCGATGAATGTACCAGGTGATCCCTGAGCTTTAGTTATCAGCCAGGCTCCACAGGCTTATCCCGGCCTTCTCTCTTAATGAACAGTTATGTGCAGAATGCAAGCCCACCCTTTGCAATCTAGACAAAGAGGGGTCAACTACGATGTTGAAAGGCCTACAAAGAAGTGTTTTTTTTTCGTGAAATAAATATATAAAACACAACCATGGAGGCATGATGCATAAGGTTGGGAGTTGTGATGGAAAACCCCACAGACTACCTCATGTTTTTATCAGGCCGTCTCCAGCTTCCTTCAGCTCGTTACAGTTACCCATTCTTCAGCAGATTCCTGCTCGCTCTATTTTCTTGTTTTAACCAAGCATATTAATAGACAAACTTCACAGGCTGGTCACTGAGTGGCTGAACTCAAAGCTCTGGAACAGATCCAAGAGCCGTAGGAGGAACTGGTTCCCACAAATGGTTAGTTTTTAGCTGAAAATGTGTCTTCTGGCTTTTGGAAGATACAGAACAAATGGACACAAATACAATGTTTTTTTTGTTTTATGAATATTTCATGTTTGCTTTACCATGAGAGTTAATGTATTGCAAAGATTTTACTTTTACCCCAATAAAAGTAACACCCAGTAATTCTTTAATTATCTGTACATTTTATTCAAATATAGAAAATATATATAACCCTAACCCAATTCATGCATTAATTTGTGCATTTCAGTCAAACAACACATCCAAAAAAAAATGCTAGGAAGTTAAAAAAAACTGGGGATAAAAATAAGATAATAAACAAAAAATTATTATGATGTTTGTACAAAACAGAATCCATAAAAAGTTAAGTCCAAAGATGGCCTGAGGTTCTGTAGTTTGCCAAGAAATGTGTAAGAAAATCACAAGTCTTTCAAAACAATGTTCCTTGAAGAAAGATTGAAAGGAATCTGATTCTCCCTCTACAGTGAAAAACATTGCTGAACAATTTTTGTGATTAGAGACACAATTTGGACTCTTACAATCTCTAATCCATTAGATGGAACTGCATAATGAACTTTCATTAACTAATACAAGCACATGGCAATATGCAACTGTAGAAAACTGTGTCAAGTACCGCCATAAATAATAAGGCCTTATGTTAACCTTGTTGAGAGGCAGCATTACCTTCTTTCTATCTGGGATTAATCATTACAACATGTATTGTGGACACACCAATCATTATTAAAGATCAATGGACATTTTTTGCTTCAGAGCTAAAATCTAAAAGCAATGACTATCCAGACTGTTCAGCTCTGCAATTTAATGTTAAACAATGTTTTTTAGTTTCGTGACAGAAGAATAATAAATAAAAGTTTGAGATTTTACAGCAACGCCAACTGTCTTTAAAAGAACATTTTTTCCAGGGACATCTGTTCTCTGCAGACATTACTAAGGCATGTAGAGCCTTTTTTAATAATTGCATCGTTTCAGCATATCAGTTATTGCAATTTCTAATGAAGCAATAATAATAATGCAACAATGACTTTCAACACTTGCGTGTTACAGGCCTGATATGCAATAATGGATATGCATTTTGAAAAATTAAATAAACACAACATTTAATTAGATCATAGTACAACGAAAAGAAAATATAACAATCACTGCAATTTTTTTCTTTTTTCTTTCATTTCTTTGTCTTTTTCTTTTAAATTAGTACATAAACATGATGCAGACATAAATCAATCCTCCAAATAAGACATTATTGTAAAAGATATGTGGTATGTGTCAAAATAAAGACATGAATTAGTTAAAATGCATCAAACAAACTCAGATTCAGTTAAGAATTCATATAGACATTTCATATTTCATGTTTTCATGAACTCCGTAACAACCGCAGCAAAGAAAAGCCCTCAGCAGCTCCTCTCAACTGCTCTCTGATCAGCTCTTCGTCAAACTCTGGTATGGAGGTATGCAAGAAACGCAAAATAACGTGGCGTCCAGGACATCTATAACTAGAACCAACTTTAAAAATAAACTGTCAATATGTTTGGAGCACATGGAGAATTCCAGAGTACATTCCCAATATGCAGGGGTAGAAGAAGGGGTCAAATACGAAGACCTATTTGTGTCCCACCCAAAAGAAGAAACTTTAACTAAGCAATGAACTGCAGTTCATTCTGTTCTTCATATTATGTATTTTTAAACCAATAAAAAAAACTGAATTGTAAAGGAAAAAACAACGAAGAGAAAACCCTTGACTCTTTGCTATCTACTTTTTTTATTACAAGGTGATGAGAGCAGGGAGTGTTTTGATGTGAGCTGGACAACAGGGGCGTCTTTCTTTTGCCAAACTCAGGCTTAAGGTCACCAGAGCCAGAGACCTCTTCCCATTTACTTGCTCCAGATTCTTGTAGTCAAACACTGCAGTGGTTGCAGAGCTCTGCAGCTCACTGAGATTTTAATACAGTTGTAAAACATTACACACACACACACACACACAATCATCTTTATGATTACTGGCCTTTCAGTCAGTAATTTTTAATGTGTGGTTGTTCTAACGAGACATTAATGATGTTTTCAGGCCATTACTTTAATTTTGTGGCTGCTAAAAGGATTTTTTGCACCTGCTTAACATGATGAAAGATTCACTTTGCATTCTTGGTTGCACCTCTTATGCCTCAAAGTTCAAATAAGCAATTTTCCCTATGTACCTCTTTTCATTGGTGCAGTTAGATGGTGACGATGTGATATTTAAGAATTTAAATAGAAGCTTTTCTATATTATCCTCTTTAATCAGAAAGTGGAGATAAATTTAATGACTGGAGACGGGCTGGCTATGAAGCTGTTGATGTTAAACTCGAGCACCACTGGTGACTGAAACAATGGTTACAGTCTGTCAAGTCAAAGGTTAAACAGGGCGTGCAACAGTGGAGGGGTTGGGTCAAGGAGTGTGATAGTAGTGCTTTACAGTATGAATGTGTGTCCAAAGTTTGCTCAGGCTCTGAAAGACGCTGGCTGAACAAAAGCAATGAATTGAAACTGATACTTAAGGGTTAACTCCTCAGTTGCTTCTCTGGAGGGAGCGTGCAGGTGTCAGGGAACAGAGGGTTGAAGAAGAGGAGTGAACTCTGATAGCATGGGTGTGAAGCTCTGCAAGTTGTTCACACAGCTCATCCTGGAGATGAGGTGATAAGTAATGGACTGCTTAAGTCATTAAAAAGGCATAGTTGTTCTTCAAAATGTATATTTCCCCACCACACTGACCTGACTAATGGTGTCACTGTCAGTTTCTACATGCAACACTTTTAAAAAGCTTCAGTAGAAGTTTATTATCATTCTGATAATCAAATCCCACATCAATGCTGTATGGGAGGTTATGAGTAGCCTTGGAAATTAAACATCTCTATTATAGGAATTAAGTCTTGTTTCACAATATTTGGATTTACATGTTGCATGATTTATTCATAGTTATGGCGATGCACCCCTACTTTTTGTGCAACATTAAGAAATTCACATTATGTGAATGCTAAAAAAAAGGGGGGCAAATTGTTTGAATAACAAGGATTTTCTTATATGATGGCTTAGTGTCCAAAATATTAATAAGTTACTGATAAACTATTTAAATTTACCTTGTAAAACACTGTCTAAGAAAGAAATTAGAATAATATTGCATTTCAACTTCCAACAGAGTAAATATGGTGCAGTGAAACCGACAAAATAAAGACATCTGAGAAGCCAGTAGAATCTACAACCTTTCTACTCCAGTGATGGCTGGCACTACCTGATAAGCCAATGGAAATGAGAGACCATCTACTCATTCAGCTTATGAGAGAATGTCTGAATGTGACCCACAACCTCTTTAACAGCTTCTACTGATCACAGATCACATGCACATCGTCTTTATTTTGTATGTTTCTCTGCATGAAATAAAACAGTAGTAGATTTTGAATTATATCCAATTCATTTCCAACATATTTGATTCTTTAGCAACATGCAAACAGTTTTTTTTTCTTTTAAATAGGTACTGTGAATCTAACAGAAGTACAAAACACAAAGAAAGAGCAAGTTTTTATAATTGCTTTTTGACATATTATAAAGTTAAATAAGTTTTGTTCTACATCAAAATTGCACACAATTTTCTAACTCACCCAAAACTCATCAAAACATTATCTATATACTTTAGCTAAATATAAAATTATTCATAATATGATTTATAGTTAATTTTAGGTTTCTTCTAACATGAAAGGACATAAAAATGCCACATTAAAACATCATTCAGACCTATTATCAGTGATAAAACCTAGGGACTTTACAGTATTTGCCATGACATAAATCAGATGGTTCCTAGAACTGCTAGCAAGGTTTTTACAATAAAATTTCTAAACTCTGCTCTTTGAGGTGAAAATCATCAGCCTCATCTTTAGATCCCACCACAGATTTGTGAGCAGATCCAGGCCTGAATTCTGTCTTGACTGCTTCAGTATATCTTATTGAAAGTTTCAGTTGTGTCCCTCTAAAAAGTTTTCCAAATTTCAGTGCAAATAGCAATTCTAAGAGCTGTTAAACTGTACCGAGAAGGCATATGGATGACTTTCAGCTCTGCATACAAACATGGAAACAATTAATTTTTCATTTATGTTTATAGCTAAACATTTCTCAATCTTTTGTCAAATTTCTAGCTATAAGAAACCCCATTGGTCAAATAAAAATTGACTATAAAACAAAATTTAGCTCTTTATTAATAGCTCTAATATTAGCTGTAAATGCTAGTTTTCCAAGATTTCATTTTAAGAGGCTTGAATTAGGTGTAGCCCACCAGACGGGGCATGCTGGGAAAACTCTTGCGCATGCTCATGCACTTCTCCTGGTCCAAGAAGAGAGAGTTAGCCTTGATGGACAGGTCATGTTCCAGGGTTACTTTGGTCTTGACCAGAGTCTGCAGAGTGTTTTCAGCCTCCATTAACCTCTCCTTAAGATAATGGATGGTATCCTCGATCTCTCTCACCTCACTCACAAGTCTGATCAAAGACAAAGAGAGGCAAGAGACTTTTTAATCCAAGATACATTTTCTTGGGCTGGCAATAAACACACACACATACACACAAAAACATTGTCTGAAGAATCTGACATAAATATTATGGTCTTAATATTTTTCTGTGCAATTTCACACAACACAACTTTCTATGATGGGATTGCAATATGACTTGGACCTAAGCTGGACCCAAGATCTTTATCTGTTCATGTGGTGCATTCACTGCCTCACTTAGGTGGTAGTTTAGCAGGTGAGATTTTGACTAGTTTGTTTTCTTTCAAATAAGACAGCAACTATGTAAAAGTCATTAAACAACCATGTCTTTGCTCATTACTCAGCTGTTTGTGGAGTAAAATCCAAAACCCCTCCAACACTTCTCAGATTGCGATAATTGTCTTCTATGCACAGCTAGCTAGCATCCTTCTTAAGCATCCTTGGCTTAACTTTGCCATCGCTTATGAGTAACTGGTAACTTTAAGAACGATATATTGATGGACATCTGTTTTATAAATGCAACACAGTCTAAAGTCAATATGTATAAAATTTTTCCAGGCCCATTTCAGAGGACTATCCGTCCTCTTTCTTTTTATGGGAAGCCAAAAAGTCTACCTTGTGGGGTAAAAATGTACAAATTAAATACAGGACATTCACCACGGAGAGCTGGGTTCATGTCCCTTCTGGTCACATTATCCATTAATTTTTCTTGTATGCTCACTTCGTCCTGTTCAAGGTCGGGGGCTGGTGTGTTTTCAGGTTATTTTTATACCAAATTTTATTGCATTTTTAGAACTTATTTAACTTTCATTTTGTGTTTACTTTTATTTTCTGTTACTGAGTGATACTGCTATCTGTTTACATCATTTTTAGATTTCTAGACTTTAGTGTGTTTAATCAACAAAACTTCTTGAATATGTTGAGGAAAACATTGATGTTTAGATGAAAATGGATCATTTCACAACATAAACTACACATAAGATTATGTTTCAGTTTATGTTACATGGCTGTTCCTATAGATTCAACCATATGGAGTCCAAAGTGCTTGAATAGAAGTTAACTAGACCTTTTATTCTTGGTTTTTGAAGATGTTCTACCCCAAAATACTTTTGCAGTTCAGCCTGACAGATGGGGAGTTGTAGGCTTGGAAGCGCTTGCTGAGATATAGACTCAAGAGTTAAGCCATTGGCCACCTGACCAACGTCTCATCCTGTTTAGCAGCTGGTTTTCTGTAGCTTCTGTTCTGCTCTGTGGCCTGTTACACTGAGCTGTGGGGAATGAATCTGTGTTGTCTGGTTCTCAGACTGAAATGATGTGCTTTTTTATACTCTAGAAGCTCCCTTGGAGCAGGCTGGTCAGTAACATGCAGATTTCTGTGACTCTAAAATGTTAATATCCCAACAACTTATATAGCTGAACCTCCACACTAGTCAGTTACATTTTCGCAAACCTTTAAGGTAAGAGGTGAAACAAGTTCAAGAACCAGGAAACGGAAGTCTAGTTTCCTTTATCTCACCAGGGTGACAAGTCCACCCAAATTATAACCCACAAAACTCATGTCAGCTCACTATAAAACTAATAACTTCTTGTGCTGTGGATCAATGTAAGTGGTACACATTTTATGGAAGAATGAGCTGACCAGCTACCTGTGGTGGGGGTTGTCTCTGCAGAGTTCTATGTTAGGCCTGCGAGTCCTCTCTTCCAGCCTGGTCTGGGCCACTTTCAGTGGACACTCCTTGTCTCTGAGGGCCTTTTTCAGAGACTCAATCAGCATCTCAGTCTGGAAGATCTCCTGCAAAGTCTAAAAGCAAAGGCAGAATAAGTACAACACTAAAACAAAGCTTTACTGATTCATGCTTTTGCAAATGAGTAGCCATTCGTACAGAGTGCAGGTTAACAAGAGCAGGCGCCCATGAGATGTAAAGGTGAAATTTAAAAAGCAGCACATTTCTGATCATCTGAATGCTGCTGCTTCTCAATGGACTACTCTGTCCAAGCCTGTTTGTTGTAATTTAATTCCAGTCAATCCCCTCTTCTTACTGCTGACAGAGTCTAGGTTTATTAAGGACAGTGTGTATCAAATTACTGCTGCGGTCATCGTTCAAATGCATTGTAAGGATGACTCAGAACTTCTTGCAGCTCAGATGATCAGTGTGGAAAATAGATCAGCGTACGGATAATCCTTTTCTATTGCCACTAATTCCCTTTAGCATGGGTGCTTTATGGTAATTTTGCATATAGCAGATATCACAACCCTACAAAGACCCTTTGCAGATGATGCTTGGTAAAGCATGGATACAATACCCATGACCTCCTTCTAATATGGGACAAATTTGGTTAACCAGAGGCTGTAGCAAGTGGCTGACATTTAGTCTTTAAACATGGATCCATGTGATTGTGCCTTTGAAATTCTAGTGAATAAATTATTAATACTTTATTCTTTAATTAACATAATCATAGAGAAAAAGCTCACCTTAGCCAGATGTCCCTGCAGGCTGTTCTTGGCATCAACTGTTTCTGCTAAGCGGTTGGTAAAGGCAACATTGACATTGTTGAACTGGTTCCACATTTCGTTGGACGTGGTGTTCAGCAAGATTTCAATCTCATCCCTGAGTTTGTGGGAGGCAGCTCGTTCGCTTTGGGATTGCAGGATGTTGTCATCTGTGAACTTGGACCACGAGTCCGGCAGAGAGACGCTGACAAGAAGGAAGAGAATTACATACATCTACAGTATTTTACAGATGTTTTTTGTTTTTGTTTTTTTGTTTGTTTGTTTTTTTGGTGAGGTGTTTCAGGCTTGGTAGTAGCCACCATATGGGCATTATATAGTGTTTAATGTTGATGAAGTTACAAAAAAAACATAGACTACAAATATGGGTGTTTCAGACAGTTTACAATAACATTGTTTTGTGTGGACTGTGGGCTTTATTATTCTACAGATAAATCTGCACAGTAAACTTTACAACTCCAGGAAAAGTTCCAAACAGAATAACTTGGTCAATTTAAGATTTTTCCTATAATATTGTTAGGAATTCCCCAAACCTTTGTCTAAGTAAAGGCATAAGTATGGCTGCTGACTGATGGTTTGTTCTGTGTGTATCACAAAGATGCAACCAAATAATGTCGAGTCTCCCGTGACTCTAAAACTCCAAACATCTACTGAGAATCCATAACGGAATTGCTTTTTAGTTGTTTCTTCTCACCCGTGTTCACAACAAGCTAAAATAGACAGTTCAGCCATCTTACACTTTATTTCTTGTAAATATCATGTATTTTATTCTTACATTTCTAAGTAGACTATCAGTTTGTTTGTTTAGACAATGTACAGCACTGGATCTCTTTTCTCGTAAGACAATCCAATATGTATCTAGAGACATGGATTACCATATGATTTATCTACCAAACACTGAGCTGCAATTCATTTCTCACAAGTTTTAACATTTATATGACAAACATGAAAACATACAAGTACTAAAAATCCAGATTTTAAAAGCTTTTACTAAAGCATCAGAGAGATATAGTGCAGTCATAGTCATCAAGGACTCCTTTGGATGTGACATCCAGCCGTTCATTGTTACTGCAGTAATTGCATGGCATCTGCAGATTCCTTGTAGGTTTCACTGTAGCATCTCATAAGATGTTCTGAATCTACACAAAGACCAAATATGGACAGGCCTTTAGCCAAATATTCTCCCCCATCAACATCAAATATTTTTCATACTTTGGATGTTAGGTTTGATGGGGCATTGTGAAAGAGAGTCAGTATCATTGGCTAAGCAGCCATTGCTTACATTTCATTCCCATATTTATGCTTAAATCTTGTGGCTGACTTTTAATATCAGAATCAGTTTGTCATCTAGTTTATGTTACATTTTAATGGATCCATGAGTCTGAATGTCAGTGTTATGACATATTTAATGTCCAAGCTATAATATGCAACAACATGCTTTAAACCCTGGCTTTGATTATACAAGTTTCGATTTTAATATAGATTAAATTAAGCATAGAAGTAGTGTCCTCTGCAATGATAACTGATGTCTGCAGAGATAATGATTTTTCTTACTGAAAATAAAGTTAGGTTAACATGAAGACAGGGTAGCATATCACTGAAATCCAGTCCTTAAAGACTGTTTAAGTAGTTTTAATTGGAAGCCCTCAAGCAGTATTCCAATCTGTTTTAAACAAACACAAGACCATGTTTGCAGCTCTTAGATTTAATGATATTAAACATCTCAGAATTAAATTATACTCACGCATGATCTATTCTGTCAATCCCTCTGTAATAGCCAATACCATCTGATGTATTCCTCATATAGTGGCACCTGTCGTCTATCCTCTGAGCGGACACTTTGTCACTCATGTCTTTTTCCAGTTCATGCTGGGCTGCTCGGTTTGACCTATTGAATCCCCACAAAAAGGGTAGAAATACTCATAAACACAGCTATATAATTTAGAAATACATCATTACTTAATTTTACTTTTAGTCTCACTTACGCCAGCTGTGCGATGGCTCTGTCCAGATGGCGCCTCATCCTCTCCTGGCATGACTTTATTACTTCTACTTCCTGGTTTAGGTATAGGTAGAATGATATGATAGCAAGCCTTTTTTCTGCTATTATAAGAAACACATCCACTCCTGATGTTATTTTACCTTTATTAGGTCTTTTTCTACGTCATCATGTACCAGATCAATGGACATCCGCTTCTCTCTGTGGTACAAACACTCTTGAGACACCTATTGACAAAATTATTGTGACTCAAACAAATAGAGATAGTTGTATTCAGTTAGGAGTCACTCAGTAACATGCTCAACGTGCAGCATTTCTTGCGAGCGCTCATAAAGGCGAAGGCTCATTTGAGAAGGGTGTATATGCATGTATTTAAAGTATACTTTACATTCCAGTATGTATATGTCTTGCAGTGTGTCAGGAGCATGCTCCAGTTTCAGTTCCCTGGAGAAGCCTCTAAGAAAGCCTTCTGCCACATGATATTAGCCTAGCAAGTTGCTCATGTCATAAGATCTTCAAACAGATCAAGTTGACTCACCCTGGGTGACACAAATGACCACCAGCACACTAAGAGGGCACTAAGGTGACCTAATTAAGAGTTTGACCCAACAGAAGCACTGCTGATCTAAACAGATATTGCTACACCCAAGCAGAGAAGCGGAGTAAAACCTTTTCACCCTGAGATATGATATATGTGAATGATGATCTGACTGGCGTTCAGTGCCTACATGCCAGAGAACAAATTCAAAGCAGCACATACCTTGAAACCACTGCTTATATATTCCTCCTCACCTGAAGGGGCCCTTCAGTCTCAGCCAAGGCTCTCTCCAACCTCCTTTTGACCTCGCTGAGAGCTGCTATCTCTGTCACCATGTTGTCAATCTCATGGCTCAGCTCAGACCTCCAGAAGACAATGTCGTTGACCCTCTCAGCGAGGTTCTTGCTGGTATTCTCCTGTGTTCGTCTCGTGAGCTGCTCTTTATTCTGCATCAGCCTGATTGTGTCTTTTCTCAGTCGCTCTGCGCTTTTCCGGGAAGACTCTGATTCCCTGTAGTTGCTGTGGTTGGACTTGTACCAGTCATCAGGGGTATATCGGGTGGTCAGCGCACTCCTGTTAGAGGGGTAGAACGTAGTCTTGGCTCGAACCAGATCGAAATTTTCTCTCTGCATGGAAGGTGGAGATGGGACAATGTTGCTGCCCTTGAAATAGCTGTTGGTTCTCCACATATTGGCACTGGAATTCATGGCCATGGCTGGCAGGGTGTTACGATAGCTGGATGCCATAGTGGAGATGGCAGGGAGGAAGTGGCTGGTTTTTGGCCGAGTATAAGTGGCTGTCAAAGTGGATCCAATCAGCTCCATTTTTGACTTCTCTCAGGGTCCCACTGCTAAAAAGGCAAAGAAAATAGAAAAGCTTTTCATCAGTCTCAATATTCACGTGTCATTTACAATATTTCAGCTAACAGCTTTTACTTACATAATCCAGATTAGCTATTGAATTTCTATGCACGAAGGACATTAAGATAAGTGGAGTGTGCATTTAAAGGGTTATGAAGTGTCTACAGTTATTGGCTGTTTGAGCAGATTAAAAAAAGAAACATCACAAAAAAATGGCTTACCACAATGAGAGCTTATCCTTTTGGTTCAGTTTCTAGTGACTGGCTGTCTCTCAGCTGTGTTTACCTGAGAATGAGCCTAAGAACACAGTAAAGGTGAACTGACTACATAATAGATGAACATGTTTGCAAGTCATTCATTCAGCCAGCCAATGGTGTTGCTCAGTCCTGGACAGCAGAAGCTGTCCAAGATTTCAGTTGACACAGAAGCAGTTGCCATAGTGCAAACTGCAACACTGTGCCAAGATGAACGCTGACCAGATGCTTTTTCTTGTACTTTTAAGACATTTGCTCAACAAAATCTCACTGCAGTATAGATCCTTTGTGGGTTTGTCTTTTTATTATTATTATTATTAATATTATTTGTGAATACATGCTCATTGGCCCCTTGCAACATTTTTCCTTACATAGAGACATCTAATTAAACTCACTTTTGTTGCAAAAAGAAAAATTTAGATACTGTTTTTACAAGAATATTACAAGTTTTTTGTTATAACACATCCTGGAAATTTATTTGTGTAGCCATCAAACATGCGTCTACTGTTCTTTTTGTTGGATTTCCTCGATAAATGTCCTTTAAGCACAGCATTAAGCATTTCATAACACATAGACTGAATTTTAGATATTTTACATACATTGTATAGCTTTTGCATTTGAATATCCAAGTACCTTTAAATTCCTTGTTAAAAGGGAAAAATCTAAGTTTTGTCAGTAAACCTAAGGAGTTTAGTTGGTCTCCATGTAGCATCAGGTAACTCATTTTCACCCTGAGAACCAGGCTATCTGTATGGATTACAGTCACCTGTTTAATGATTCATACCACAGGAAGAGTGCACACAAACCCCTGCAGCACAGAATAATAATCTGTGTTGTGTTACGTACCACAGCAAATGAGGATCATTTACACTAATCAGTTCTGTGGGGGTAGGGCTGGACAGAAAATAGCCTGCAGAACCTTCTCATGATGTGTTAGTCCATAAGTGCAGGTTGTGTTAAAAGCATCTTTCACAAATTCCTTGTAGAGCCTGCACTCATGTTGCACATCCTGTCATGTGTGAGAGTACAGAGGTGGATTGGGGAGGGGTTGAAGTTGACCTGCAGCTGATGCGCCTTCTCACCATGAACACTTTGCTTTTACACATCAAGTCGGCATCATGGAACTCACCATTTTAGCCAACCATGCTGTTGTCAGTCCACTGATTCTGCATCACCATCTGGATGTGTGTATGCACACACTGATGTGGGGCTGAGTTGCCTCTGTTTAGCATGTGTGAAACATGAGGAGGAACTGCACAAACGATATGGGAATGTAATATCACCTTTCAGTCCTGTCAATGGATTTAAAAGATATTTAGCAAGGCAAAATTTTCAACAAGAGCTTGTGAGTAAGCTTTGTCAGTAAATCCTTGTACCTCTGTCTTGCCTCAACCTTAAAGGTACAGTGTGTAAGAATCACTGACATCAAGTAGTAAAAATGGGCATAGCAATAACTTTAAATGCAAGCACAGTTGTGAGTGGATGGTGGCTAAAATTCTTCCAGACAAAAACATGTTTTCATCTATGAGTTGATCCTGTGGCCTCAGGTGCAGCAGTGACTGCACTACAGGTAACTACTTCAAAATTGTGTTCATGTGTAGTATCTGCTTCTATGTGCCTTTCAAGACATTACTTATCCCAGCCAGTGCTGTAGCACCTATCAAACAAAACCAGTACTGCAGTTTTAAATTGCAGAGGGTTCTCATTTCACACCCAGAGTTGTTTGATTGATCTATTTTATTACATGCTGCACCTTTAAATGAAGAGCAGAGCAGTTCTTTTCTAAGCTTGCAGAGTCTTATCCACTTCATTCATGAAGTCAATCTCTGCACTGAAAATAAATATGTTAATAGTAAATATTACAAATAATCTAATTGCAATAAACTAATAAATTGAGGGAAAGAAATATTACATTCGGAAATATCAGATTATACTATAAAACGGTAATAAAAAATGCACTGATGTTGGCAAGTTCAAAGAATTAACTTTCATCAAATATATAAACTTTCATTAGTTAAATGGTTGATCTTTCATGACATGGAATCACATACATAATACAATTTTGTCAAGGTTTAGAAAATCCTAAAACAAGATTTGCTGCTTGTGTCACTTCTGTACCAAGTATTTAAAAGTGCTGGTCTCATTTCAAAGTATTAAAACTTTGTCAAGCTCATGTTAAGACCACCATTGTCATGAACATGGAAGCTTACATTTAGCATGAAATGGCATGCTTGGCTCCACCCCTGCATCCTGCTGCAAAACTTAACATGGCTACATTGCAGAAAGCCACCTCACATGCCACAGCTCCCCCTGACCTCAGCCCCTATAAATACGCATAAGAAAAGCACAAAAAGCCCGCCCTCGTATGAAATTCCTCCCCGTGATAGAGCTGCCAGTGTCCACTGGAAAAGTGCTTCCTGCTCCATCTCCCCATTGGTCTCAGAACGTGAGAGGAGCCTATATATACTCCTGACTTGTGGCTCATGAGAGTATGTTGTGAATTACTGCATGGTAGAAATGTCTGAGGGAGCAAGCAGCCTGTCCACTTCACTTAGAGCCCAGCAACACTGACGTGAAGCTTTGGGAGGAATTCAAACTTCAGAAAGAGTTTTTAAATTAAATGTTGGCCAGAAAGTCACGCCATATAAGAAATAATTTCCTCTTGCGGGAATGTAGATCAGGAATTAAAAGCAACTCAAGCAGGAAAAATAACAGTATAATAATTTCATTTAATCCATGTGGTTTGGCTGATATGTTTGGCCTTTGGAGTTTCCTCATTTCAGCTTGAATGAGACATGCAAACGTTCATGTTTTGACAAGGAGACCAATTAAATGAAGCTTATTCTCCAGTGATGGTGAGTTCAGTTTCATGGATTAAAGATTTTTATCTACCTTGGACATATAGTAATCATGACATTCAAGTTCTTTCTCTAGAAGAGAAACACAGTTTAAAAACACATTGTTTAGTTTAGGTCATCTTCTCAGCATCTTAGACAAAATATCTATTACACACTGACATATCCACACATGTAGCCAAACTACATGACACTATCAACAAGAAACTAATGCTTCCTTAATGAGGAATTATTATTCTGATTATGGTCAGACATACTTTAACTGCTGTCTGTAACATCAGACAACTTATTAAATTCCAGACATTGTTCTGCTCTCTCACAGCTAAAGCCTCCACAGTTCTGTAACTTCATTCTTTATGTATGAAGCAGTACACACCCACTTCACCACAAATGCACTTCCTACAGCCTTGACACATCCCTCACTTTTTACTGTTGACCTTCAGCTTATCAGGTAAGAATAGACAAGAGGAAGAGGTCAGAGGTGTTTTTCAAACACTCCCACCCAGTGAAAACCGGTCTTTCTCTGTTCCCTCCTTACACACCTGGTGTTTTTATTCCTTTCCATGCTTGGCAAGTTTTCTTCTTGGTCCTGCGCTCTGGCCATGCCACAGCTTCCTCTTTTTGGGGAGATCATTGTCAGTACTTGCTCTATGTTTTGCATACCCTTGTAAACCGCAGAGCTGTTAAACCAGACTTCCAGCTCGGTTTTTGACCAAGTATTACATTGTGATGGCTTCGGTTTCCTCTCATGAATTGTACATGCTGCTGTCAATGAGGAGGGTGGCCGCACCTGGAGAGTAACACAGGAGAGGAAATGAACCATCAAATCTGATGACAGATTTAGAGATCCCCTGCTGAGGTAATGGAGCATCCACATGGGAAAATCACAGGAGCCTCCATATTAGATCATCAGCAGTTATCTGAGACATGGCTGCTGTTTGTTCTTGTTGCCATGATATGTCTCACTTCATCATGCGTCCATACTAGGGGTCCTCCAGTTCATCAGTGAGGCCTTAAGGATCATTTTGGGTGATACGTTTGTTTTATTCTGAATTCAGGTTTTCAACAATAGCTCAAAGGTTTCTCATTTATTTGCTGTGTTATTGTTAGGTAATGTAATTAATTTCAGCCTGCAAAAAACTAGTAGTTTGTTTCCCTGTAAAGTTTTTACTTAACTTTACCTTTTTTAGGACTTTTTTCATGTTATTTTAGAGCAAACACAAAAAAAAATGTCAAAAGAGTTCTAAGCGATATTCAGATATTTTGTAACATTTGCTAAATAGACTTCAGAAAGAACAGGCTTGTCTCATATGTGGGACCTGTGTGGAAAGGGTCAGTGATTTCTGTTTCCTGGGAGTCCACATTGAGGAGAAACTGACCTGGAACAAGAACACCATACAGCTGGTAAAAAAAAAGCGTAAAAAAGACTGCTTGTGTCTTTTTACCGCTCCACCATGGAGAGCACCCTCACATACTGCCTCTGTACATGGTTTGCCAGCTGCACAGTGGCAAACAGAACAGAACTCCAGAGGGTGACCAAAATGGCCGAGAACGTCACTGGGTGCCATCTGCCCACAGTGGAGAACCTTCATGGCTGTTACTGCCTGAGGAGAGCCAACCCCATCCTGAAGGACTCCTACCATCTGGGCCACTTCCTGTTCGAGCTACTGCCGTTGGGCAGACGGTACAGGGCCATCAAAACCAGGAGAAATATACTGAAAAACAGTTTCTTTCCAGCTGCTGTCAGAGCAATAAATAACTTTTTAATGTAATCTGTGCAATACCCAAACTGAGCACTATCCACTCTATGCAAATTATACTGTGGACACCACCGTTCTTGCATCCACTTCCCTTTCTTATATGTATCAGAGTTTTTATATTTTTATTGTGTGTTTTAGGCAATGTCTTTATAGTATTTATAATATTTACAACTGCACTGGAAGGCCTGCACCTTACTTTTTGTTGTACTCGTTGCAATTAAGTGAATCTGAGTCTGAAATAATTGCACTTTCTTGGTTTCTGATGGGTCACACATATACCTACAGCGATGGACTCGCTCTCACACGCTTCAAAAACCTGTCATGCACTGTACAAAACAATTATACCAAAGAGGAGAGTGTACAGAGTATTACAACACACCATTCACAAGGCTAAAAATGGCAAAACAGAGCATTAGAAATGTTAACTAATCTTTACAGATTCTAAAAAAAAATACATATATGTATGTTTTTACAATGTATTTTGAGTTCTGTTTCCACTGACAGATACCTGTAGATGTCTAACCTCTGTCAGCCTCATAAACAAAGGGTTCACAGTAGAAGAAAATCTGAATCACGTTTTTTTCTTCTTTTATTCTTTAGATTTTTGTATTTTTTTCACCATCTATTAACTGTGTGGTCCTCATCTGTGTCCACTGTTTAGATCTACAATCAAGGGTCCATGTGAATCTTTGCCTCCTCATTTAAGTAGATTTAGAGGTGTAGCTGAAATTAAAGTCTTATTTGCCTTTTTAATAACATTTTCCCTCATAAAAACCCTGTTGTTGTCCCCTGAGGGCATAAATCTGTGTAAACTATGAATCATAAATACAACCTTTCTCTATAAATGATAATAATGATAATAACAAGAATAATGCCTTTAAAAGATCTGAGTATGATTTACTTCAAACAGAATTCATGCATTGTATTGTATTTTTGGTAGATGTTTTTACTCTTAGATTTAATGTGGTACTTTACACGCATGTGTTGCACTGCCTTAAAATAAAGTGGAGTCCCAGTGTTCATGGTGATGTAGGTTAATGTCACCCACTCACCAAACAGTATATCTTACTGTGTTTTAATAGTCTCCTTAGAGCGATGGAGCTGTATGATACAGAGATGTGAAATATATTGGGTGTTAGCAGATGGGTTCTTCAAATAGATATAAATCCATGTGTGTGTATGTGTGCATGCATGTATATTAGAATACACTGTGCATGTTGCACAGCAGTATGAAGCTATTAAGATACTTGCAAAGCCCTGTGCATGTTTGTGTGGTGTTGCATGGTAACTAACGGTTGTGTTTTAAAGTTTAATGTCTGCAGGTTTTATAGAAAACCCCCTGAGTCACAGAATGCTCTGCAGGCTCCATTATATTGCCTGCAGAAAGCAGACAAATGAATGCTGTATTACATACTCAGACAGAGGAAGCAGAAACCTGCAGACAATCAGGCAGCAGATGATGCTTGTAAGGTCTTTACAAGCCAGCAGGGATGTTGATGCACACAGAAGCACATTGATTTCATTTTAAAACGTCCCATTTCTCAGTACTTGTTCTTGAATTTTAACCCCAAGTGGTTTCTTCTTTATTTGCAACATAAATTAAAATGTTGATGCAGGGGAGGGCAACGCATATCTGACAGGACAGGCGAGAGGTGGAAGGACTTTGGCCATCCCCCCCACTTTGTGATCAAGGCTCTCAGTCGCAAACTTCCAGAGTAGGACGTGGGGCCATGAATGCAGGGCTTTGTCCGGTACATGGTCATCACATTCCACTGGAGCCACTCTGTGGCGTGTAGCAGAGCGGAGGAGAGTGTATGCCAGGGCAGGACAGGGCAGAAGAGGGGAGGCTCAGAGAGGAAACACTATGCAGACTTATACTCTACCACAACATGAAGACGCTTTTGATTGTGTATGTTGTCAGTTCCAAACATGGGTCAGTTTTGTGGGTACTAACTCTGTGACCCCTTTTTCAAATCATCTCCCTCCAAAAAGCTTTTGTTTTTTTCAGTTTTCTGCTGGTCAGCCACATGTGCTGCGCTACTAACCTGTAAAACAAAGAGAACTGTTAAATATCTATCTATAAACTGAGGTTAGAATTGGGCTTTTTTATTTTTAGCCAAACATTTCTAAAAAGGGAAAGAGGTCTAAAGCTTTTGTGCTGACTCAGGAGCTGAATCATTCAGGGTGGGCGTGTGTTCTCCTCTCAAACTCATATCTCCTCCCCAAACTAGGGAAAATTTAGCCTGTGCTTGTCATGTAGGAGTGACAGGAAGCAAACAGGAATGACAAAAACCTCAAATGGTTTCAGAATGACTCATTAACACACAACTAATGGTCAGAGGAAAATCTTGTGCTTTAGTGAGTAACAAAGAGTCGGCATTCCTCATGTTGGTGTCATTTAGAAGTGAGTGTGAGATGTCCGGCATGTGGTCAGCTGGTGTGCAAACTGCATCAAGTATTGGTCAAGAGGACAAATAATGACTGCAAGGAATCGAGGATGTTGTCTAACTTAAATGTAATGCTTCTCTCTGTATTTTAATTTATAATGATGCACAGACTTCCCTCGTTTTTCCTCTTTACCATCCTTACCATCAGTCATGGGTAAATTTTTCCACTCATTACAGTCCTCTTGGTTGAAGTCTGCATCCTCTCCACAAAGGGGTGCCTGTGTTAATGGGAGACTGCACAGCTGGGATTGGAGGAAGGATTGGAGGAAGGTCTGGGTCTGCTGGGCTCAGATTCTGCTGCTTGATCAAACACATTGCAATTAAAACTAAAGTTGCAGCTCTTTTGTCTTCTGTGGTAAAAATATTAATTTAAAGTTTTTGTTGGTGCTTAATTTAACATTTTTTTAAATGCAGTTTTATTATGAGCTTGAGAGCTGAAACAGGTGGCACTGCAGAACATCCTGCATGTTTTGAATCTTATCCTGGATGCCTAACAGTAGATGCTTATTTTAGTTCCTGTTTCTTCAGTCCCTGAAATGATGAGTCTGCTCTGGTTGCTCTGGAATAAAAGGCAGTAACTCATTCTTTGGGTCCAGCTGAACAGTCTTTTTTTGTTTCGGAGGGTTCCTAACTGAGTGAAACCTGGAAGTGTCCAAGTCCCTGTGATGATAACAGCTGTTTGATTTCTCTAAGTATTGAGAAAATGAACTTCAGTGCTTCCTTTATTATGTCCTTTAGCATAGAAAACATTGTATCGTCTTTTGTGGACAAAGGAGATAATTCACTCCCACAATTCCTTGCAGCAGAAACTGTCAAAGCAGCACTAGATTACATTTATCCATGTGCAATAACTTGGACTCATGGATAAATATCAACAGTTTGAGATGGCAATATATTTCACTATTGTCCCTTTTTCTTTCCATTCTCAATTAGGAGCCATGATTATGAAAAAATATTTTGCATTTTATACTAATATAGCATGTTTGATACATTAGATTAACTATTAAAATAACTTTTTAGGAGTACATATATTAATCATTTTTGGTTTCAGTGCTCCAGACCCACATTACATAACAGCTCAGTGTCATTGTGGTCAGATTCTCATCTTTTCCTATGTCCTTAAAAATTTCTCTTTGTGACATTTTCCAATGAGGTCAAGTAAAAGAGCTAAGGAAAAGATGATAGGGGGCCTAAATTTTTTCCCTTTCTTTTTCTAATTCCCTGCAATATCATTAAGTGAAAGTCTTGGCTACAAGGATGAGAATAACTCAATTTGATGTGGATTTTGGGTTTTGTAACTGTGCAAACTCATGAGCTATATGAGACATAAAGAAAAATAAACACACACACGCATAAAAATATAGTGTCTACTCCTTTAGACTTGGTTTGACTTGATCTTACAAGCATGTGTGCTGTTTAGTGGCATAAGCTATGCAGTACACATACACTCAACATGTACACAGCTGTGAATGAACTTTCCCCCAGTCACACATTCTCCTAACGTCCTGCAAAAGGTCAGAGTGCATCCAGTAAGACATGAGATGAGTTTAAAGGCCCTGCTGCAAGTAATTAAGTTTTATTTTAACTTTGAGGATGTGTAGGTTGCAAACCCTGTGGGAATGTTTTCAAGCATTTTTTATTATTACTTTAGTTTCATTTGCACACACACCCTGAATTCTTTTCAAAAAGCTCATTCAGGCCAAATAAAAGGAAGAGAAAGATTCAGATTCTCCACTAAAAGGCGGAGAAAGACATTTAAAACCATGGCTTTTTTGTTCTGAAGCATTTTCCAACCTCTCCCCTCCCTCACCCTCTGAAATGCCAAAGGCATCTGGTTGACGGCTCCGTACAAGCTTTCAAATTGTTCTCTTTTTTCCTTAATTTGGACTGGGAGAATACAGCTATTGTCAACATGTCCACTGAACTTCAGAGAAATTCTTCTCTGGCATCTTTACGCTCATAAATTTGATGTAGTGGGAACTCTTCACTTTGCTGGACAAGATTTAGCCTATCCCACCTTTTTCAGCAATGTATCGTGGGACGTGCTTATCAAAATCCAACTTGAGGTCACAAGCTCAAACACCAAAACATCATAAATGACCATGTTTCCTGATTTTTGGCACCACACAGAGCAGAGCTGTAAAAATGTCTCAGCGGAATTTCAAGTGGCCACTTTTTTTAGCATCTATCAAATCCCCAACCCTATTTCCCCACACTAAGAGTCCATCCTCACTGTGATTATGGTGCTGTCCATGCACATGATACCATGTCAGGTGTATGTGCCATGTGATGGATGCCTTGAGATGCAAGTTAGCCCCTTGCATGGCTCTGGTGGATCTGTGGCAGCTATACTCTCATCTTATGTGTGCAGAAAGGACAGGGTGCAGCAGCTGGGAATGCACAATCAACCTTAATGGGGACTAGCCAAACTCAGCAAGTGAGGTCAATAGAAACAGCAGACATGCTAGACTGTGTCCAGGAGTCTTTTAAATAAAAGTTGGCTTGCTGAATGCATATACTTGTAGGCTGTAGCTGTAGGCCTCACTAAAAGAGCAGCCAGATTTCTGATCCATTGATTTATCTGTCTAAGCAGTTACAGTTTCAGCAGCAATAAAATGTTCTGCATTTTTAAGCCTTTAGTGTTATTACATGTATTGTATTAATGCTGTACAAGCAGGGAACGATACCACTCACAATTAAATGATTCAAAGATTAAATTTGTAGCAGACAAATGAGGAAATTCTTCATAATAACAACTTAACATGATCAGCTTTTAGAGAGCAGTTATTGGTTGATATATGTTGGACAAACACAGGCTAAGGAACTGGTTGTTGCCAGTTTTGTTGTGATTTTGACTTACATGAGATGTATCATGCATGCATAGATGCATGGGACAATCAGTAAACAAAAGATACTTTTAGTTAGTTAAAATAAGTGTTTAATATAATGTGAATATAAGCAGCAGGAGGCTCACTTGTGGCTAGAAAACATCAGTATCCAGCTTGTTGTTTCCATTTACGTTTCAATAAACATACACACAAATATATTTCCAATTAGTGCCTCATTCAGTTGTGGCCCTGTGCACAGAACACAATCAGAGCAGCCACAAAGGAAATAAATCACATCATCTTGTCTTGTCCTTAGAAGGTCTGCAGAATGGGGAGGCTGTTGTGTAAGTATTTGGCTTCAGTGAAGGCGGAGCTGCCGCACTGTTTATTAGATGTAGTTTATAAGTCATGACTTACTGCTATCCTGACTCCTGTTGTGCAGTGGGCACAGAGGAGCCGGCATAGCAGCCTAGTGCCCCCTGTCTGCTACAGCAAACAAAGAACTGCTGTGTGTTACTCGGATCTCACTGATCCAAGCTCCCACTGTGCTTCTGTCTGCCAGGAAACCCAGCCAGCACTCTCCCACTATGCAAACTGATGCAGCAACATAAAACTGTGGTTGTTATTGTGTGATTCTGCAGAGCCTGCTAGCAGCAAATCAGTGTGAATGCATGTCAGCACACACAATCATTTCTGCCTGCACACACAGGCATCACAGTTGAATGAAGCTGTGATGCAATGTGGCTTTACAGTATTTTTCCCTCATCCCCTTGTTCATAGACCGAAGTCATGTGGGAGTGGCTGCTTTGAGCTCTGGGGCAGGATGAAGCTGCAAGAGCTTTTCTGAATATGTGCTGGGGGTAAGGGAAGGAAATGGAGGAGTGAAAATGGCTGATGACCTGCTGTGTTTTGGAAGTGGAGGGAGGAGGGAAGAAGTGGACAACAAGAGTGAAAATACTGACAAATTATCATAGGGCAGCAGGATATGAGATAAAGTAAGTGTGCAGGAGCCAACAGGGGGAATAGTAATAAAGTGTAAATTTAACATCAGTAAATCCCATCACAGGTTATACTGAATTATCTGAGTATGTGTAGAACATTACATCCTTTGTTTAATGCTGCAAAACAAGGGGGCTCATTTATACTTTAAGTCTGGTTTTTGTTGCTTGAA
Source organism: Melanotaenia boesemani (assembly GCF_017639745.1). Lineage (NCBI taxonomy): Eukaryota > Metazoa > Chordata > Actinopteri > Atheriniformes > Melanotaeniidae > Melanotaenia > Melanotaenia boesemani. The sequence goes on from NC_055702.1 coordinate 8,011,105, forward strand.
TGTTTCCCTGCTAAGAGGTAAGGAAATAGAAATAATAGGGAAGGAGGCAACATATAGAAGTAGCATCCAGGAGCTAACAGCCCTTAAATCACCGGGAAGAAATGAGAGTTAGACAGGACAGCAGCTCATCCAGTCAAGTAGGCCTTCTTTCCTACAAAGACACATACTGTTTCAAAACCCTGAATCACATGATAGCAATAAACTTTGATGTATGCAGTTATAACTTCTCTGTTGCCCTGAGTAGAATGATATGATTTATCTGTTTTCGGGAAATCCACAAGTATAAGCTCACATTCTGCTCCTGACTGTGATTAAGATCAAATGCAGCAATTCATGATTTGAAAGTTGTTGCTTTAAATGTTTTTCTATAGAGGAGAATAGAATTTCCTGTCATATGTCAGTGTTTCCAGATCTGTTCTAGTCTTATGATGTCTTTCAGTGGGCATAGATTACAGTAAAGCTGTAAATTAGCTTATTATATAATTTTATTTTAGATTCATAACCTGCAATGTACCTAACTTGTGACATAGACTTGCTGTTACAGTTATAATTTAGTTCAAAAGTACAATAAAAATATGCTTCCTAGAACTGAATTTCCTGGTTCCAAAAGCCTGATCTTGCAAATTCCTCAACATATAAGCTAAAAAAAGGAAGTTGCAGGGTTTCCTGAGCTACACTGTAAATACATACATACTTCATGTGGTAAAATATTTTTCCTTTTGCTTGCAGAGTTATATATAAACATGTTTCCTGGGTAGCTGATAAAGCTACATCAGCTTCAGGGATGCAAGTGAAGCATAATTAGATGCTGACACTCACTGAGATTTTGGCTTGTTTTAGTCTGAATGTTTGATAAAACCATCTAAAAAAGAAGGGATTTCAGACCAGAGAATATATGTATTTAGCTCGCTTGACATACACACAAATAATTTAACACAAAAAGCAAAGAGATTTCTGTTTGGTCAATAATTTCTTCCCTTTAATAATATCAACTGGTGTTGTACTGTATATCACTAGAAAGCTTGATTAGTCAGCTTTACAACAAGGTATACATTGTAAGGATTATGCTTCAGTGTAACACAAAACACAGCTAAACATGTAGGTTGTGACCACAAAAAATCCCTTGCAGTCCTCTCCTGCTGCTTGTTGTTGAGTTGTGTGGTGAATTGGATGTCTGCAATCTCAACAACAAATACAGGTAATTTTTACACTGCCAGGGACCTCAGTAGTGTGTGGAAAATCCATACACAGCCACAACAGCTTAGCAGCTCCTCCTCATGCTGGTCACCAGCCTGGTAACATTTTGCTGTGGGATGGCATCCCATTTCTCAACCAGAACTCGTTAGAAGTCACCCAGCATGGTTTTATTGGTCATTCTAGCATGTAAAACCCGAGCTGATCCTACAATCAGGTGAAGGTCATTCCATCAATTCCACTCCTAAATTACTAAGGCACTCTATAATTACACTGGCTCTGAGAACATTGTCATCCTGGAGGATGGGGTTAGATTCCAGGTTCTGGAGATATGGGATCATCACTGGCTCCAGAATCTCATATGTCTGTCTGTCACTAATGCCCTGTTTCCACTGAGCGGCTTCGGTTTGGGCCAGTATGGTCTGGTATGCTATTTTGTGTGTTTATGTTATAAAATGGGCCCATACAACTGAACCATTCCATACCATTTATGGACCCCCTTCAGTTGTAAGTCCATAGGAAAATGCTATGGTACGGTTGAGGCGGAGCTACTGGCATCAACGATAAAAATGCATTGATTGGTAGACAGAAGAACGTCACTGCCCATGACAAAAGCAAGCCTGGAACAAACACAGTGCTGCCGTTCAGTTCATGGTTCAATTGGACGTTGGAACGATAATAGGAAAAGGATGTCTGTAAACAACAGTAAGATCTGGTCATACAATGCGGCATGTATAATTCGTACAAAGAACCAATAGCCAGGCAGAACGAAAAGAAGCTGCTAAATGGTCCTCCATTGGACAGGCATATGGTCTAAACCCTGAATGCTCCATGGTGGTCCCACTTGCAACGGGAATGTTGACCTGAATTGGCTGGACCATTCTAAAAAACTTCCAAATCACAATGGCCCGAACCGAACCGTTCAGCATGAGGTGCCAATCAGGTGCCAGTTATACATCTGTGACTGGCACACACCTGGCAGCACTTCATGCTCAATGCAAATGTATTGCAATATTACTGGGGATTTTGGCCCATTTTTTTTTAGCACTACCCACATATTTAGCTGTGTAGTTAATTTCAAAGAAAACCAATCCTTACAAGTTATACCTTGTTGTAAAGGTGACTAATCAGGCTTTCCAACAACTTATAACACAACACTATTTTTTATTACTGAAAATGGTAAATAACCTAATTACATTCTCAACATAAATGGATAAAACCAGCATATTTTAAGCTCATTATGTATCAGTTACATCGTATTTATTCATTTTATATGAGATGTTTAATTGTTCTTGAGAAATGAGAAAATGAAAGTCATAAACTGTGCACCAAACAGCCTGACAGATCAGGGGAATAACACATTTCTCTTAGCATTCATGTGAATGTTATTCACCACCCATTTACAGTAAACAGTTCTGCAGAAGGCATTCGTTCACTTCAGCCGCCTCCTCCAACAGGACAATGAGCTCCATCAACCTTTGAAAACTTCTTAGGAACAGCTTGAAGCCACTTTTTCAGTTACCAAGCTGATTAATACTTAAAAACATTTAGTTAAGTGGTAGATATCGTTTAAATCAGATGTCTTTTATTCTTATTAAGATGAAGCTTCTAAACATTTTAGATTTAGACTGTTTTAAGCAGATCTTCCAGACTGCTGCTCAGACAATCACACCAAAGCACTTTTCTACTTTGAGCTCTCTCTGTGTAAAAGTAGTTTGTAAATGAAGCCTGAAGCTGCTGTTTTTCATTAGAGAGCTTTTTTACGAAGTAACGCTTGACTAAATATAAATTTAGTGGATGTTTTATTTGAAACTGCGGACAGAGGAGTGGAAACTTTGTGCAGCTAAATCTGGCTAATGTGTGTGTTTGTGTTTGAAATGAGAGAGGGAGTGTGAGCGAGCATGTGACAGAGAGTGGGCAGCTTTTTTTTTTTGTGGACATGCTAAAGAGGAAGGTCCTGGCCTTGTGACCTGACGCGTACTCAAAACATTGCAGACACACCCAGTCCCCTGAAATTCCATGAGGGACTGTTTCCACTATTGCAAGCACAGTTTTTCCTTGATAATATGTAAGATTTCATGTTTTTACCAATGAAAGATCCCAAATCTTGTTAAAGTTGTCTCTTTTTCTGCTAATGTGGATAGCTTTCGGAACGCCGCCGGCTTTTATTGATGCCACTTTTGGTAACTACCAAAGCATTTGAAGCATGCCATGCTGGGTGGGCTTACCATTTATAAATATACTCTTCTAAACATAACCAAAACTTACTGTGAGCCTCTTACTGTCACAGGGTTCCTTACTCAGACAATATATGTATATATATATATATATGTACATATAATGAAAGAAAGTAATGCTGTGTGTATTTGGTTTTATAATGTGTTTATATATGTGTGTGTATGTGTGTTAAGGGCAACCAGTCAACTAGATGTCAGACAGGTCACCACTACAGGAAGACACTGTATTTATGCCTAGTGAAAAACTATCCTTGATTTATGCAAATATGCCTCGCAGTGCAGAGACATCATTCAGTTCATGAGCAGGATGAGTTTAAGCAGTCATGGGTCATGCTAACATCTTACGATTGTTCCAAGAAAAGAATAGTCAGCTCCGCTATTCTTCATCTGGTTTAGTCTGGTTTTACTAAAGCACACTGTCACTGTGATGGATGCAAAACCAGTTTTGGTTTCAGGACTGTAACAATGCGACAACTTGACGTAGGACCACGATTTTGGGGCAGCTGGCAAAGATTTCAGCATAGTTGTGATTGTCTTTCATCTGGGACAGAATGCATTGCCAGCTTTTGTCAAAAATGGTGTTATTGTCTTCCATCAATGCATCTCAACACTTGGTCAAGAGTGCATCAGGTTTTGTTTGTTTGTTCACCAATCATCAGTCAATAAATCAGCAATAGCAATTTTCATACAAACCTGAATGTAGCACTAAGTGTAAATGCTAATAAACAAACTAATATAAAAAAACAATTCCACCCTGCAGCAGTCCAGCTGTAACGTACTTGAAAAGATTACTTTTTGAACAATATATAACGGGTTGATAAGGGACAAAAGGTTGAAGAAATGTGAAGGAAGTGAGAAAATGAAACAAATCCCAAAACTTTACAGGATTAAATCAGAATAAAGGTCAAATAAACAAATATAAAACAGTAAAAGTAAATTAAAATCTGACCAACAATACAACAGAATTATTTACCAAAAGCTGTTATTGATCATTAGAATCATGATCACAATAAAACATATTACAGTTTAGTAAGTCAATACACAGTACTCAGTAATCATTTTGACCAATATTATTATTATTATTAGTAGTAGTAGTAGTAGTAGTGGTCGTAGTATTAGTATTATTATTATTATTATTAGTGGAAAGAATTGCCCATTATCTTCAGCAGCTTGTGCAGCATCTTTCTCTGTACAATCAGCTCTAGCGGCTCCAGAGTTATCCAGCCTTCTTGATTAGTTTGTTCACATGCATTAAGTCTCTGGCTCTGATGCTGCTGCCCCAACAGACGGCTACATAGCAGATTGACCTTTCCACAACAGATTAGCAACAACTTGGTGCAGACACTGAAGGATCGCAGTTGCCTCAAAAAGCATAGCTCTGTCTGTCCTTCAAGATAAGGCGATTGTTACTGCACCATCTCACAAAATGATTGACCAGTTCTCTGTACTCAGCTTCTTGTCCATCATTGATACACCCTGCAGAGTATTTCTGCAGGTGACAGGAGTTGTACTGGAAGTACAGGTGTACAGTGTGAAGAGGAACGGTGAGAGTACCGTCCCCTCCTGTGCTCCCACGCTGCAGACCGGCTGTTAGAAACATGACGGCGACTCCACAGGTCCAAAGGCAATTGTTCTTATTCTAGGTTGATTAAAAGCTCTCTTCCAGAAGAACTGAGAGTTTGTGAGGGTTCATCAGTCAAAAGCCTTTTGATAAACAGGCAGGACCATAAGGAGTTTTAAAAACCAGTGAAAAAATAACATAAATTTTATTCTTAAACTGGCAAGTAACCACAGCAGAGTCTCACAGTTTAACCAGTTACCTTTTTGCAGTGATAGGGCTGCATTTCCATTTCACTCAGGAGTTAAAGTAGGAACGTTGTTAAGGCCAGTTTATTGTGTTGTATTTGGAAGTCAGAAAACCTGCAGGATTTGCTTCTGTTCACTGACTGGACTAGCAGTTATTGGCTATAAAAGCTAATCACACATTATATTGGACACTACTATGTGTGCCACAGATCTAATGAGACACAAGCTGACAGAGATGTTAATAAACAGTTCATTGTAATGTCTTTTTATGTGTAGAGCAGCCATGCAGGGTTATGCATCATAACTGATGCACCAGCTGTGCCAGAAGAAAAAGGTTGGAGACTGAAAGGGGCTTAAACATCCAAGTCTGAGTTTGGCTCTTTTGTTTTTGACTTCCTTTTTCTCTTTATATTGATTTTTGGTCCTGATTTTGACTTTGGCCTTTACTGTACTACTGTACTGTACATGCAGTAAATGGACTTAGAGTAACATCTTGATATAGCTTGTCATGTTCACATGCATCTTCGCCAGCATAATGCATAAGTAAATTATTTTAAACTAACATTATCATTCCTGAGCTAAGCGGGCTGTCAGAAAAATAATAAAGATGATGCATATTGCTGTCATATGTGGTCATGCTTTGAGGATTAAGAAAGTGAAGTGTTGGACAGTTTTCTACCTTAGTCTGGTTTGTAGTCAGAAGACAAGATACAATCTTAATGCATCTGAGAAGGCAAGCTGAATGAATCTGTAGGTTCTGTGTTTTCAGAGGTGATCCATGTAGTTTATAGAGACATTTTCATTCTCAGTAGTTTTTTCAGGTCAGGAAAGGGATCATTTTCAGACGTATTTGGTTTTTCCCTTTTTTGAGCTGAATGATACATGTACAGCCCATGTAAATAAACTCTTTACCTAAAGTGTAGGTGTGGGACTCCACTGTGTGTGGTCCTCATGCAGACTTCTTTGCCATTTGCATGCTTGGCAAAAAAGTTCCAGGAAATGAGAAGGCTTGGGATTGCTCGTCACCCTCCGAATTCTTCTGTGGTTTAACAAGCTCCCGTATGTCTCCCTGTGCATGCCACCACATAAATCCTGTTAATCATTCAAATACTGACATGCATAAGTGTTGCCATAAGTGTAATTGCAACCCTTTTATGGCAGGACTATTGGCAGAACTTCTTTTAGACATTTTGTGATGGTTGCAACAAAAAAATTCCCTCATCTGCATGAAATTGTCAAACTAAACACTCTGCACCAACTTCTTGTACTTTAACTGTGACCTTACAAGCTTCCATTACTGGAGTGAACTGTGCAAGGAGCCGGTCGTCTCACATCAATTAATGACTGTAAACAAGAGTTTGAGGTTTGTGATTGGCTGGTTTAATGGCCCATTAACGTGCTGGTGGCTATGACCACTGTCAGTAAACATGGAGCTGTTTGATTTGTTAAGTAAACTTGACGGATGATGAAGTGCGCCTTTACATGCGGCTTATTGTTGCATGATAAATGGTAAGGGATTGTTGTAAAGACAGTAGTATTCTGAGAAGAAGGAGGAAAACCAAAGTTCAAGAAATGAAAGGGATAAAAATCCTTCTTTGTCCATGAAATAAAGGGAATTTTAAAATAAATTCAGGGAATTTCTGTTGTTCATCATCTAGAAAAACCATATGAGTAGCAAAAGATGACTATAATTCCTCTGCAGAGGCCCTGATTGTAGAGACAAGTCACAGATGTGGGAGAAAAACCAATGAGATTCATTGGTCTTTTTGTGGCTTACAGTGGAGTAATTTAATCTTGTATACAGCGTACACAGTTTGTATATCATTCGTTCATATAATATACAATTCAATATTTAATATTCAATTCAAAATATAATAAATAACAAGTTTGTTTTCCATTATTATTATTTTATTAATAGGTTAGATGGACCAACATCCACCTAAAAGTAATGTGTTTTGTTAGGAGTTGGAGATTGCAATATAGCTACTACAGCTTTTCTTAAACTAGAGGTCCCAAGATAATTTCCAAGGGTCACCAGATCATTGTTATATATATATATATATATATATATATATATATATATATATATATATATATATATATATATATATACACGTTATTTTTTAAACAAATAAACAATTGGCATTATCTCTGCAAGAGATGTTGATTTTAGGCATTTAGGTGCCTTGTTAAAGCAGTGGACCGAATCCACCCAAAAGCAACTTATTGTCCTTATTTATAAAGATTCTGACAGCTTTTTAAGTCTCATATGTAGAGGATGGACGCAGGATGACCCGTCTGATATGTCACACAATTAACCACTCAGTTGTTGCATCTGACATTCTGATCCACACTCCGTACCAGCTAGTGGCGGTAACCCACAGGAAGAAGGAATTTCATCTACATAATAGCTGATTGTGACCAGAACGTGATGGAAGAATCTGAAAAACCCTTGATCTTGGGGGTCGTGGCTCAAAAAGTTTGGGAACCACTGCAGTACTACATTGAGCCCATACAATATTATATCACCACTTAGTTAAAACTCAAAGCAGGAAACAGCAACTTCCGGGGCACAGAAATCCAACAAATCAAATATAAAAATCAGTTTCTGTGCTGTGGTGATTGTTTATCTACTTTAATTTATTTCTCAAGACGTTCTAAAGAATTTAAATTTTAAAATATCAACTTCAAATCAAAAGTTCAAAAACAGCCTGATTTTTTTTTTTAAGATTCCCTAAAGAATAATGAAAAACAAGTTCATTATTTATGCTTTTAATTTTCGATTTTTAATTGAATAGTAAATGAACAAATGATACACTGATTGTACACAATAAGAGATGTCTCACTTAAATCTTTATTCTGACCACAGTTTGTCTCAAACATCTCTTTCACTTCTTAAGAAACACATTTCAAATTTTTTTTTGCACGTTTCTATTTTAGCACAAAATTTGGGGCTTATTTTTTTATAGTTAGGCTTTTTATTTTCATGTTTTTGTCATGGAACAGGGACATTGTCATCCAAACCTGAAGAATTCTGGATGCAAATGAGGCTTTATCCAAATCCAGGAGCTTTGACCACAACTATAAAAACACCTGTATATTTATAGAAATGTTCATAAACACACATGGAAACAGATAAATAAATAATATAACATAAACGCTAAAGGAAGAAGGGAGGTGCAGGTGATGATGATGGAGTGCAGTTCATTTCCTTCTCTGTGTTTCTGTGACATCCCTCCCCAGCATTTTCATTCTGAGGGAGGGAATGTGCAGGGCACGCCTGCATTTTCTGTAAATATCTCACTGGCAACCTCCTCCCGGGGCACTGATGGAGCTGGCCACCGCACCCTCCAGTTCTTCCTCCTGCAAACTTACTCAAAGGGAAGGAAGCTGACCTTCTCCACCCTGTACAGGGTGAAATTGCAAGAAAAAGGGTGTCGGTTTTGACTCTTCAGCTGACAGCAGGAAGCCGAGAGGAACTGTGTGCTTGTTTATCAGTAGCAACAGCGCAGGATGTATAAGGTCAACCTCACACACAAAATAACACCCACTTTATAATCACTTATTCTCGCTTTACTCTCTTTTTCACAATACTACACTGCAGCAGATTTCCTTTCACATTTAATGCTTATAAAAATTAGCTCATGAAACAAAGTACATTTTAATATTAACTCAAACCTGAGCCACAGTCAGACTTAAAAGTAGCAACACAGCCCATATTTTCATCCGCTGTTATTATGACATCCAGCCCAACCTCTACATTCCTGAGCAGACCAGAATTCAAGCCAAATTGTGCATTAAGACACACTCATTCTCATCTAAAACATCACTTCTACAGCAGGAACTAACTACAGGGCTTCAGATCAGTTAACAACAGATCATTTATAAATCTAATTGCTGCAGGAATGAATTAATCTTTTAGTCTATTAGTTCTACACCTCAGCAACAGGTGTCTGTGTTTGGAAGGAAGCAGTTTGAACTGGTCATACAGTGGGTGGTCTGGACCTGACAGGATCAGTCTGGCTTTTCTCACTGACCTCATCTCGTGCAGATCAGCGAGGTTATTCAGGGCTGTGCCAGCTATCATACTGCCCACCCGGACAATCTGTGCCAGCAGTTTATTTCTATATTTACATGTTAAAAGACCAAACAGGCAGGTAGTTAAAGTTAATAAAGACTCGATAAAACAAGAATAAAACACTTTTATGAAAGTAAAATCCACATTAAAATCACAAAGCTTCCAATAAAATACCTTCACTGTAGCCTTCTTATGAAATGAACCCACATGGGCTTCAATAGTCAGCCTGTCATTAAGAACAGTTCCCAGGTACTTGTACTGGTTCACCACTTCAACAATGTCTCATTAATTTCTTAGATATTTAAGAAAAACTTGAAGTTAAGACATTTTATAGACTTTTCTACATCAGCTTTTCTGTTAAGAAAACTCCTGAAGCTTTTATGATTATAGTATTCAGCAGTTCTGTGCATTTTTTTTTTTTTTTTTTTTTTTTTGTTTGTTTGTTTTGTTTTTCCTTCTTCTTCTTCTTTTGGTATTTTTCCATTTCCCTTAATGCACCAAATCTTTTCATTAGATTACAGATCTGGACAGCAGAGAGACCAGTTCTGCACACAGATTATTTTCCTAAAGAGTGATGTCATTGTAATATGTGCAGAATTGGATAAATGTCTTCTGGGTCAAAGTATATTTTTCCAAAACCTTGTTGTATCATTCAGCATTAAAGCAGCACTACTGAACTTTGACAGGTTTGGTGCCCCCTAACTGCAGTTAATTCGGCATACATCTTGCATACATCCAGGCACAGAGCTCTGGAGACAGCTCTTTTCTGAGCTCTCCCCAACCAGTAAAAGTCAGTCTGATGTTGACTTTTGTCTTATCTTTTGCTTTGTCACTTTCTCTCTTCTACCGAAAACGCCCTCTTGTGTTTCTTTGCAGAAAAAGCCATGGCGCACATTCAAATGGTCGTTGTGTCGATATCTAGATGCCACAAAGCAAAACACAGCTGTCATGTAATGCTCCAGGCTGGAAAGTAAAGTGCAGTTTGTCAGCGCTGGGATGCTGCAGGTTAATTATAGCTCCAGGACTGTGCATAATGAATGTCAGTGGGCCATCAAAACGAGTCGGAAGCACAGACTTTTAAAGTTGGAAATTTAAATAGTGTTACTTTAATGACCTTTCACAGATGTGCAGGTTAGCCGTGCTATTCGCACTAATGCCTCTCATATATGTGATTACAGAGATTTTAATGCATTTCTATCTTTATTTTTACTTGTAGTTATGTAGAAATGTGTACCATCAGCTTCATTCTCCTCTCAACAACATGAAGAGAAACTGAAGCTGCTCAGATAACTCTGCCACCTGGACAAATATGCAGCATGGTTGAAAATATCCTTGTCTGGTTTCCTTTTGGTTTGAGGGCTCCCAAGGTTTGAAGCCTCCTTAAAATGTCTACAGCCAGAAAAAAAAGCTCCATCTAGGCAGTCAAACCCACACAAAGGGGTCATTTCCAAACCTCTGTTATTCCAGAGTGTTCCGCTGAAAGCACTTAATGTGCAGCTGTTTTCTCTTCATCTAAATGTGCTGTGCTCAGCTGAAAACGCCATGGGTCGGTTTACAAAAAAGAAAAGAAAAACACCTGCCAGACTCATTAATTAGAATTTATCAGTCAGACCTTGAACCTACATCAGCTTACTTCATTTATGACTTTAATAAGCTTTCTACTTTAAATAATATATTAGAAACAACAATGTCAATGTAGAAATATTTATTAGTGACCTAATGGCAGTTTTCAGTAGAAATCCAGAGGTTTTTGTTTGCATGTTCTGTTCTAAGCTCAGTCAGACTACACACACGCTTTCTCAGACTCATGTCATTATTCACCCATCTTAGTTTGTTTTAGCTCGCTAGAGAAGATTAATTGGCTGCCTCAGACTGGCTCAACAACACTTCATATTTTAGCATTTGATGTATGTGTGTGGTTGAGTGCATACCCCATGGCAACGATCTGAATAAGAATAAGTGATAATAATGATAGTTACAGAATTACATGGACATGACTACAGGATGCCACATGCAGGAGAACAGGTAGGAGACTCATGAGCCACACATGGCAGATGAAATCTAAATTCACTCACTCAAGCTTGTATAGTCTATGTACAGAAGTTCTGGGCCACCCCTCATTTCTTTATAATTTGCTTTCAAAGAACCACACTTACCATACCATACCATACCACACCACACCACACCACACCATATCATACCATTATATTTCTAATGCACTTTAAAAACAACATAACAGCTGATCAGAGTGCTGTACATTAAATTAAAAAGAGAAAAAGGGGTAAAAACCGCCCAAATAAAGAACAAGATAATCTGATAATCAAGATAATTACTTATAATCTGTTAAAGTGGTCATGAGCAATCATTTTTTTCTTTTTGGACATTGTTGGTATTTACCTCATTTTTAACCCAGTCCTTCTACTTGGTCATTTTCAAAGGAATATGTGTGTGTGTGTGTGTGTGTGTGTGTGTGTGTGTGTGTGTGTGTGTGTGTGTGTGTGTGTGTGTGTGTGTGTGTGTGTGTGTGTGTGTGTGTGTGTGTGTGTATTCATTTATTTATTTTTATTTATTTTTGAATTAAGCCACTTCTCTCTGAGTGAATCACACAAGAATAAAAAATGCACCTAAATCAATGGATGAACCAGACTTAGCAAACTTAGCGAAGAACTCATTTTAAATTGAATCTTAAGGGACTTTTAGGGAAAAACACATTGTTTTTGTTTCTTTAATTGAATGTGAATTCAATGTGAACAGAATTTAACAGTCTGTTAAGTGTATTGCCATGTGGTCTGCAGTGTGTTCTTAAAAAAAATGAGAAAGTGGATAAATGGAGGACAAAAGAAGAAGTGGTTGATCTATCTAAAAATATACACATATATATGTGCAACAGATAAATAGTATCTGAAAGTTGCATCCTTGAACATAAGAAAAAGTCCAGTAAAGACCTAATGCCGGACATGATGGGTCACCATGGAAGACGACATTCTGAAAGAAGAGAAACAAGCAGGAAAGGCTGAAGTTTGCTGAACAACACAAGAACTGGACTGAAGATCAGTGATAACAGGTCTGATGGAGTGATGAATCCTCCACAAAGCTCAGACCTAAAAAAATACTGAAGCCGTGTGGTATCATCACTCAGAGACCAGAACACAAGGCAGCCAACATCCAACATCAAGAGGGTTTAGGCAATGTTACCAAACATGGACTTTCAAGCATTTTGTCTTTTTTCCATTTATATTTGCACGTTTTGATAAATCTCTGCACCCGTTTGCCCTTTATTCTCTTCTAGTCTCTCTCTCTATATGTAATTTAAACAGGTTTCCTGTTTGCTTATAAGTAGAGTTCTGTCTTATTACAGGATAAAAGAGTGGATTACAAGGAATACATGTCAGCTCAGTCTAAACAAAGGAGGAAAGATTGCTGGTAAGTCTGGAAGTGATCTTCGATGTTTGTACAAAGATGAGTTTAAGTGAAGCTGTATCAAAGGATTTGACGTGAGAAGCAGAAACACACACACATACAGCCATTTTTACTCTTTAAAATTACAAGATACTAAGTCCTAAATTCAAGTTAAACTCAGGTTTTTGCTCATTATATAAGCAGTCAATGAGGCATGTCACTACAGAAGAAATGCATTCAAAAGATATTTGGGAAGAAGTGTTAAAAGACTTGATTATCAGCTAGTCTTCTTTTCTATTACAAACTTCTTTTTTTTTTTTTTTGCTTTGAAGTCCTATAACTGTATTATCATACACCTGACTGCTTTTGCTTTGTGTGTAGATCAGATTTTCAAGTGAATGTCTGCCAGGAGCAGATGAGATCATGTTCTCCTTTAATTCACGTTCACACAATTATGGTAGCAACTTCAGAGGCATTGAAGGGGGAAATAACAGCCCAGGAGTCACGTGTCAACAGTTTTGCTCCAAGATAAGCAGAAACAGCCAGAGGAGAAAATAACTGAAGGAATGCAAACAGAGAAAATGTGTTTTAATGGTTTCTTCTGTGAGAACTTGAGTATTTTCCCTGAGACTCTATAGCATCTGTAATGTAAAAATGATGTCACAATCATCTTCAAACTGTACTTTCAAATGCTGTTATGACACAGCCACAACAAAGAAAGCATCATACTAGTTCTAAAAAAATCTCCTCAGAGTCAGAAGATTTTATATTTTCATTCAGCTGCAAAAAGTTTGACTAAATAAACCCATCGTGCCTAAGTTCTTTGACTCTAACCTCGTGTCAACAGGGAATGAAAAAATGTCCAAAATCCCACTGGCTCCATCTACTGGTGATTAAGAGGTATTGCATGCAGAATTATAAACTGACAATTGTAATGAAGTTAAAATTGCATGTTGAGATAATGAGAAACTATTACATTTGTTCCATTAGCATAAAATATGTATTGATATAAAGTGTGTTCAACCCAGTTGCTCCAGTGAGTCACACTCCTGATACAGGTAGAGTGCTCCTCCAGACATCAAATGAAACAAAGCTAGCATCACTGAAACTATCTGTGTAAAGCTGTGTTGTTTGATGTGTTGATATTGACAAGCCATTAAATGCTGGAGAGGCTTTAGTTAGAATGTTATCCTGTTATTTTTGCACAAAAAAGGAGGCAGGTCATTTTAAATCTACCAAAACATGTTCACATAGTGGAGGCTTCGTATTTCTGTGACAAACAGGATTTACATACCTTGAGATTGTTTTTCTCAACACTTGACTGAGGGATTACTTCAAGCCTTGTGTCTTTGCAGAATATCTCTCTTCCCACACCAGAAACAACACAAGATACCCCAACATAAACAATGGGAGATGAAGTGAAAGAAAAGGCAGACAGTGCAGCTTCAAGTCTTTGGATCTCTGCTGGATCCAAGGATATTCTCTCACTTTTGCATTTCAAATCAGACTATAAAAGACAAATGCGTATGTACTTTTGTGATATAAACTGCCTGCCATCCAGTGTTGCATTCATTTTTTAACCAAGACATTGTTTGATGATGGGGGAGTCTGGCCACTGTGCAGAACCTTCTCCAGCACATCCCAAAGATTCTCAATTGGGTTCCAGTCTGGACCCTGTGGTGGCCAATCCATATGTGAAAATGATGTCTCATGCTGCCTGAACCATTTTTTTTTTTTTTTTTACAATCTGGGCCTGATGAATCCTGGCATTGTCATCCTGCAATATGCCCGTGCCATCAGGGGACACATAATGCTGCTAAACCTGGACCTGACCAACTGCAGCAACCCCAGATCATGACACTTCTTCCTCAGGCTTGTACAGTAGGCACTAGGCATGATGGGTGCATCACTTCATCTGCCTCTCTTCTTACCCTGATGCTCCCATCACTCTGGAACAGGGTAAATCTGGACTCATCAGACCACATGACCTTCTTCCATTGCTCCAGAGTCCAATCTTTATGCTCCCTAGCAATCAGATGCATTAAGGGGATTGGAACTTAACAGCTGTTAAGTTCCAATCCTTTGAGTTCCCCTTACATTATGCATGTGGAAATGCTTACTTTCACTATTACACATAGCCCTGAGTTTTACTGGTGTTTTTCTTTAATTTGATTTCACCAAATGTTTAAGTGATCGCCAGCCATCATTTAGGATTCTTTTCCAGTCACATTTCTTCCTGGAAGACTACTATCCTTCCAATTTTTAATAATGCATTGGGCGGTTTTTAACACCGTTGTAGCAGTTTCAGCATCTCCTTAGATGTTTTCTTTACTTGATGCATGCAAATGATTTGACCCTTCTTAAACAGACTAACATAATTTCCACAACCATGGGATGTGTCTTTCCATATTGTTGTTTAAGAAATGAGAAGCTCCTCATTGCATCAGTTGGGGTTAAATAACTTGTTTACTAATGCAGTAAAGATCCAGTAGGAGGCTCTTACGTATTTGCTTAGTTAAATTCAGGTGGCGACTTTTTTCTTTGGCCAGGCAGTAAATGCATGAGCTGTCCTTGAGATGGACAGCAATGAAAGAAAGTTTTCCTTTCCAGTTTTAAAACCTCATACTGTATTTGGAGTCTGCAGCCTCAAGTAGACATTTGAATAAGCAACACGTCCACTTCAGAGATCTCATTAAATCCTGAGATGCTTTCAGATTAATTTCTGGTGGGTTTTGATGGCATACACATTACAGTTTTTATAAAAGACTATAGAAAACAACACATCAGCCCACTTAAACTAAAAGTTTATTCAAACTTGCTACAGTGGGTGAAGCTGAGGTAATGCTGGTTTTTTTCTACTTTGAGTTTCACCATTTCTGCTGGTTCATGAAAGCGTTAGAAGTCAATGTGCTCTCCTTTCTCTGAAAAGTCAAAACATTTGTCAGTTTGAATCCACAACATTCTATAGAAAAGATATAAATTAAAATAATAGATGCTGACCTTAAAGTTAGAGGAACACTAGAAAATGTCCTTGAGACTTAACTTGCATTTGCATAAAAGTAACACTAGAGGGCGATAGTAGCACATCTGTAAACGAACTAATCCATTAATAATCCATTTTTAGTTCCCCAGACTCCTGCATTTCAAAATTATCTGTGGGTTCATGGGTTAGCTTTACAAATAAATGCAAATATACATGTAAAATTGCACTGAACCTGTAATTGGACTCAAGGTCAAAATACTTCATTACTTTCCATCATTGACTGGCTGATGGAGCCGATTTGGGCTTTCCAGATTCACAGCGGGGCCAATTATTCAGATATAATCAACGTTAAACTGTGTTAATCCATTTGAACAGTTTAGTTGTTTTTAGGCTTGTTCTATCTTCATTACACTGATCATGGTCCGGAGCACTCAAGCCACATGCATACCATGTGAGTAAACTCTGGCAATAATGGAGATAATAGTGTTACAGGCGCATATTCAGAAGGTCATTAGATTAGATTTGTGCTTGAATGGGGGGTGAAGGGAATAAAATTAAGTTAATTCAGTCTTTTAGATATATTTGTAGTTTTATAGACCGTCATGAAACATAAGTTATGTCTGAGTTTTAAGGATCTTTATGTTTTTTTTACCACAGCCTGTTCAAATCAATGTCAGACTCGAGGGTTTAATTAGCTCACAGGACTCGTGCTGCCTGTGATGTGAAATTTGTTGGCAAGGTTTTATCTTTCTTTCCAGGGTTATTTGTGTATAATAATCTACTCAGACTGGGTGTTTATTAAACGCCGAATGTGGCTGGAACTCTTTCAGCGGCTCCCTCAGTAGACGTTGTAGGGGCTACATCAAGGTCAGATTTCAATCAGTGCTCTACGTATTTTGGAAGCAGAGTGTGAATAAACTCACAAATGAGTTTGAAAATGAGGCAGCCTGTGGTGAAAGACTTACTGAGATTAGAGAGAAAAAAGGAGCCAAGCCGTAATTAAAGATTACCAGCTTTCTCTTTTATTGAAAAATATAGTCGTTATTCCAAAGAAAGAAAGGTGAAGGAGGTAAATATATTAATAAACTGTGAAACCAAAAGATGGAAGAGGAAACAAAAACAGTACATACTCGGCATAACACTAAAGCCACAGTATAGAAAAAAAAAGATAAAAAATATTCTACAGCTGAACTTTGAGCCGGTTGGATTTTTGCAGTCCTTATCTTTTTTTTTTTTCTCACCACTCACCAAACCACTGCTTTCAGAGAATGGAAAACTTAAAGCAGACCTTGGGGCAGACGGTATTTGTACATTCGTCAAATGGTTTATTCTGGCCTACTAAGGAGTTTCCCCACAGAGCGACAACAAACGCCAGACACAACAATTACAAAGTCTTTCAGTGTAATTTAGTATACTTTTCATATTTCTCCAATTACCTTAAATTTAAGCTCTGGTGACTTAGATTGGCTGTTAACGTACAATTTGACCACAAATATGCTTTTTATTAAAACTGCCAACATTCCTCTGACTCCCACCACTCGCACTGCTGATAACAAACATTGTTCACTGGAATCGCCCATGGTACTAGATATAATACCATCATTAAAATAACAGCACATAAGGAGTGTTTCTTCTGTCTTTTAAAAAATATATATTTTTAAAAAAAGTTAGCTTCTTGATACTGAAAGTGAGGAGCTAGATCAGCCCCAGTAGAAAACATCGAGATTTTCCCCAGATTATGAAAATATGAAAGAGGTTCGCACAAATGCTGAAAACAGCATATCCAAGCAAACATTTTCCTGATAGGAAAGCTCAGAGCCTGACTGATGCAGTGTGGATAATGCTCCCATGTAGTGCAGATATGAAATAACCTAAAATAGATTATGCTATAAAATAAGAGTCCACCCTAACTCTTATAAACATTACTTTCAGCTCTGCCTGCAACATGTAGCAGAGTGCATGTTGCAGGTGTGTAGAACAGAACATTAAACAATAATCCCACCAGTTTCCCTTTTCCTTACAAAATCATACATCTATAATGTTTGCATTTGTCTCTAGAATATCAGCAGATATTGAAATATTTATTTTCCTTTACTAGCTACAATTTAATGTCTGCTTCCGCCCTGAACATCCGTATCAGTCAGGCTCTAATTCGGTTAACATATACTTGGCAGTTTCCTCCAGACAGGTTTTAACTCCCAAACTTCTCGCAGCTCGTTCGTTGTTCCAACACAACAGCTCGAGGCAGAATGGCACAGCATCCCGATTCTCTGTACAAACCCCTGCATCAGCGACAGGAAACTACAACAGGAGTCAAAACTCCCATTTATCAAATGTTAAAAAAAGAATATGGATATAGTGAAAGTACATTTCTCTTTCATTTACACCTGAAAGCCACCTAGTGAGTAAGTGTGTGGTAAAAGCTGACTAAAGACACACACACAAAAATAAGATTAAAAAAATCCAAGGAGAAAGCCCACCTTTCTGTTCCCAACCCTGCTGGTTCTGAAGCAGTCCCAGCTGGTTGGTGGGACGGTAATCTAACACATTTAATGAACAGACTGGTCGAGGCCAGATGATTGGTTGATTTAATCATCTGTTCCTACTATGTGATCTGGGATGTGAAGAGAAGGTGAATATTATCACCTTGGGGGTCAGAAAATTTATTCTATTCCCAGGGATCTGAGACATGTCCTTTTATTAAGTCGCTCTGCTCTAATAACACTTGTACATGTTGTTAGATCCTCTTTCTCCACTTAAAGATGAGCCCAGGCTCCTATGCTGGACAGTTAAATGCCTGTTATAATTTTACTGTAGATACTCGCTTCAGTACATCTCTCCGCTAACCTGCTAATATTACCAACCTCCTTTATAACTACAGGTGAGACAACATTCATTATCGCTTGCAAAATCATCATTTCTGTCTTCTTTTATAAAAGTACCAAGGAACACATACAAAAAGGCCTTTTTTTGACAATTCACATTGTCTTCAGCAGGAGTGATGTGATTTACACATTTCATGTCTTCTCAAGTTCCCTGCTCCGTGTCATAACGACAGCTTCGATGCAAAGGATCGCTCTGTAGTACCGTTAAATTTCTGTAGTGACAAAGATCAAAAGCCCACCAATCAAACCTTTTAAGACTTTGCAGTTTACATTAAGACTGATCCATCCCTTATGATAATGAATGAATAAATATCACAGCTACATGGGAATTTTAAGAATATAGATCTTCCCAAAAATAATGTACTACCAAACTCAAATACAATAGGCTACTGTAGACCAACTTAAAGATACTGTATGTACACACAACAATGTAAAAATGGCATAAATCATCCTTAAACTTAGACAGATAAAAGTAATAACTAGAACTGTTTAGAGTGTATCTCAAAACAGTGTCACTGGCTCCATGATCATTCCCACTCATGCTGATTACAAACCTTTTCTTACACTTTGACCTCAGAGTCTAACGTCCAATCCCAACATCCTTTCTTTAATCTCTCTCTGACTTTTTAAATCTTCTTAAAAAGTGAATGATTTCCACTGATTTTCCTTCTTGGTTAAGGGTCTGAACGTGGGAGCCAGTATTATTTTGAACTTCTGTAAAAACCAAAAATAATGTGTTCAGAGTTCAGATGTTGCAAGAATTGCATCAACCAACCCAAACATATCCAGACAGGTATTTATTGAGCCGTCTGCGCTCAAGCAGAGCTCATGTCTCCTTTCTAAAGCACAGTGAAAAAGGCTTAATTGGTTTTATTTATGATGTTGATCCAGGTGTACTGATATTAGATCGATCTACAATAACAAACCTCACGTGGCCCTGATTCCCCAGCTTGTGATAACCCCTAAAAACTGGCTCTCATTTAGCGCCCTCGAAAACCATTCATGGCAGCAATATTTGCTCAGTCTACACTCGAATCTCGTCGTCATCCTCATCCATGAAGGTGAAATCTCTGTCATCTTCTCCACGGGGCGAGCTGTACTTTGCACTGTCCGTGTCGCCGTCGTGGAGGTGGTACTGAGGTTTATCCGAGCCTGAGCTGGACACAGAGCAGCTATCCGTGTTGTGGTGGTTGTTCCTTGCATGCAGCTCCGGGGTGTAGGGATCCACCATGGCCTTGTGCTGGTATGTGCTTCGAGGTGGCCTTGCAGGGGCCCGCTCCTCTGCGTCATCGTCATCATCGATGTGGGGAATATAGGAAGGGGATGCATGGCCCTCGCTGCCTTTACCTTCCTCATAGCCCAGGTCGTCATCCTCCCAGCTTTTCTTTTCCATCACACTCAAGATATCCCCGAGCATGGAGGGCCCCAAGTCAATATGGAAGGACATCATAGACTCTGCATGCTTCATCCCGCCTGATTTAGGCACAGATGGAGGCAAATCCGTAAGTTCCCCAAAGTTACGCTCATCAAACTCCACATCCCGCGATGCCATTGCAGTTGCACCGTTTATCGGCTTCCCTTCGATCTCTGTCAGCGTCTTCATCGGGCTTGAGGAAACACTCTTCGGCAGCTGGTTGCTGCTGTTACAGCTCTCGTCGTTTAGGTAAGGCAGGGATATGGCGTTTTTCACAAACTGAGAAGAGCCGGCAGAAGGCCCCGTTGTGTTGTACTCATACTTGTCCCCTCGGTTTACAGATTGAGACCGCTTGCTGCTTCTGAAGGTGCGGGATAGCAGCCCCGGTTTGGGACCTGGTGAGCCATGCTTTGTTTCTGGCTCTTTGGGAGGTTCTCCTGATCTGGTGCTTAGGAACGAAGTGTCCCCAAAGGCATCGCCTCCTCGGCCGACGTGCATGGTGTGACGGAAGTCCCCCAATGGAGCACTGATCATCTCTGCAGTCAGGTCAGCCCGAGACCTCCGCTTTGACTGGTTAGAGTTGTTCACCAGCTGCTTGAGAATAGGCATGATGGCAGTCTTTTAATTATCCTCAGATGGAAATCAAACTGGGCTTTGTAGGCGTTGGGGAGAGTTCCTTCCAAAGTTTTTTGGCAAGTGTGTGATATGTTATCAAAGAAAGTATATTTCCAGGTGTTTATTGCATGCAGCCATTCTGGTCCTTCAGCTCAGGTTTCATCTTGAGGATGAATCAGCCTAAAAGAAGAACAATGGAGAGCATTAAAGCCAAATGTAATCTGGAAACATGCCATTAAAAACAGACATCGTGTATACTCAAATGAAAATATAAAACCCTGCTTTTGCTTCTCATTGCTGCCGATCTAATAACTCACCGTCTCCTGATTTCTATAAAGCACAGAAACTTTTGCTGCCAGGGCTTCAAAATGAAGACTCACTTGAGGGGTTCTAGAATAGCAAAAGCTTTAATATGCAAAAGTCTGTGAGGGTGTTATGTAATGTTGAAAGGGGCTTTTCTGGTACGAAGTTCATAGCTTATTCCGCTTCAATCCAGTAACAAGACCACCAGTGAAGTTTGCCATGGTAAAGTAAGTTCCAATTCAAATGAGTTTCCATTCCTCTGATACATTTTTTGAGGTTCTTTCTATCTGCTGTCTCCCTCAGTTTTTCACTGGGCTACAACGCTGCTGTTACCGCTGTGCTTTAGTTCCCATTTAGGCCCCTCACTGTTACATAAGCAGGAAGACAGGATACTGGGAGCCAGAGCAGTTCAGCTAAAAGGAATAAAAGGATGAAGGAAAAAAAAACTGAGGGGAGAAGCATTTTTTCAGCATGGGTCAACTTACAGCACAACTTAGAAAGTCCAGATCAGCTACATTCTTTTGTCACCCTGATAATCGGGGAGATAAAATGTTTCCTAGCTTTGTGTATTTCCTCTCTAGCTAATTTAGCCTCGAAGGAGCCATGTGAGTCCCAACTAATTTTATTGAAATTTTATTATTTACACTTAGTACACATCCATGTTCACCTTCCATTATACTGATATGTGCTCTGGTGATGGGTGCAAGTGTTTTGTAAATTACTTTTTCCAGACATGTCAGTTTCATTCTGATAATCTTTGACTTAAAGTGTTAATGCAGCTCAAAGACCAAAGTCACTTGTTACTCAAGTCTTGAAACATGATCTTAAAACGGAACTGAAAGGAAAAGAGGTTTAAACACCCACTTATGGGCAAGCTACCGTCAACAATCTCCATGTGTTACAGAAACTAACAAGGGTCTCAATTGTTTTAGCCAGACAGCAACACCATCACTGAGTGTTGTCAAACTGGAGCTAGAAGCCCACGCCATAGGCTTGCTTGCGTATCTCTTCCATGAATGAATGGGGCTTCACTCGACAATATTCCAAAAGAACGTCACCCATGAAAACATTTGCATTTCTGACAAGAACCCATTGAACTGGAAAGCAACTGTGGCACCAGAGGGAAGGGGAACAGAGCAGGGTTTGATAGATGATAAAAGCTTTTTATTTTTTATTTAGCCCTTCATTCAAATGACAGATCATCCAAATAAGACAAATGAACTCTGTCCACTACCGCAGTTTTATTCTCTGCTTTCAACAACTTCATTCAAGACTTCCTCTGTAGTTCTGGCACTAATGGAGCAGATGCATTTTTGGCACAAAGGCTGAACAGAGAGCAAATGAAAAGCTTATTTTCAATTTCTATTGTAAAAGCCATCTGAGTTCAAGTTCACCCCATAATGCTAGACAACTGGAATAAGCTTATTGTTGTGAAAGCTATTTAAACAGCAACTGGATGCCAAATTGTAAGCTTACAGCTTAAAGCAAACAAATACCACTGAATTCCCTGTGAGCAGACACACCGTGGTTAAATTATTGAAGTATGATCTAACGGTAGGTAAACCCTTTCATTCATTGTGCAGTAGCCAATTAGTAACTCCTGCAAAAAAGAAAAAAAAAAGGCTGCTGAATGTGTGGCTGACCACTGTAGAAAACTCGTCAACTAATGTGTTCCTCCCCACTGATTGAAGTTTTCTATTTCTCGAACATGAGAGCAGAGCACTGGCCACCTTATTGGACTTCCTGTTCCTAAGCCGGCTGGAGGCAAGGAGAAAAAGATTTCATCCCCTTCATGAAGCGGCCAGCTCATTCAGATGGATTAACCCTTCCTGGTGGTCACATGCAGGGCAATAAGACAACCTCCACAGTGATATAGCTGAAGAGGAATGCTTTTGATGTGCCATGTCACAAGAAGATATTCAGTCTCAGCAGAAAAAATGTCAGTGAGTTCTCAAATATCAAAAAGGTGCAAACCTCACACCTCAGGTCATTATACAAAATGGCCCATTTTATGCCTCTTGGCACCCCTTGATGTTTGATGAAGAGTAGTTTAAAAAAAACCAGGATCATCAGACACCATTATTGTGGCCTTGACAAAAGGTGAAGTATGGCCCGCCTGCAGCCTTGTCGTATGCAGTTTGAGCCTTTCAGTTCTCTGTAAAATATGAGTCATCAGTGGCAGAGTCCAGAGAGCCTTACTGCTTCAGTATAAGGTCCACACATCTGTCATGTTATGAATAGATGACAGATTCCAGTGAATTTGTTAATGCAATAGCCAAATCTGCGTTTGTAAGAGAAATTTATCATAAACAAGCAAATTAGATTTTAGCTTTCCTTACAAGTTCGGGTAGTTAGCTGAGGGAATGTTAACATTTTTCCCACAATAGATGAGCCAGAATAATTTTTCAAAGCTTAGTTTATAAACTCTAGGTGCCCATGTACTATCTCTTTAATATCTTTTGGATGCTTTTTTTTAAAGGGCTGCCAGAGCAGGAATGCCACAGTATGTGAAATTATTCCACTTTTATTTGCATTAGAAAGGGAATAAAAAAGATGGGAATGGGAGCTACTGAAAATTTGTCATACTAATGTCTACTGATAAAGAAGAGAAGTTTTCACCATTTGCGTGAAATGATTAAATGTTAATTGGAACAATGCAGGTCTTTGACTCCCCTTTGGTAAGCTCGACACAGTCTTCCAATGCCAGTCGTCACATTCCACCCTGTAGCAGGTAAAGGTCTGCACCAGCAGAGGGTAAAATGATGCCCAGGTGGTGGTGGACACCCTGCACAACTGGAGAATCTGCACTGAAGCCCAAAGAGATGAAACTGGGCAGCTGGAGGAGATTATCTGTCCAACATGTCCACAGTCCAGCAAGAAGTTTACTTGATAGCCAAAGTCAAGGCTTAACCACTCTGTAAACGAAGCATTTATTTAACATTTAGTACATGCACATTCAATCATAAAAATGAAAAAATATTGTAGTTGATTTAATTGTGTTGACAGATCAATGCTGTGGTGTTAATGATTTGTTATTGCAACAGCTGTACTTTTCATTTTCAGTTATTTTAACTACTATTCTTGCTAAATTTGACCTTGATATTTGTGGAGAAAGGAATGAGACTGTTGCATTTATTTTTTTTCACTTTTCTGTTGTTAATCTTTCACAGATTGGTTCACTAAACACGGTCTACACATCCAAACAATAAACATTGTCAAGTGTGAGTCCAGTTTCACCCTTAACACTGGCTGAAGGCTTAACAAAGCTGACCATGCTATGCTACTATTACATAGTTAAGAATAACTTATACAAATTGGGACATGTTTTGTGTTAGAATGAATGTTTACAAAGACGTGATATTATCTAATTTGTATGAGCTGAGAATTATTGCCTCAGTTCTTGTGCCAGCTGGAGACAAAGCCTTTATGTAAGTGTGCACTCGCAGTGCCATGTGACTCAAGCTCCAACTGAGACAATTGGTGACAGGGCCATGAATGATTAAGAGCATCTTATATCACCAGTAGACTCTGATATGGGCAGAATGACATCACAAACGGGAGAGAGAGAGAGAGAGAGAGAGAGAAAAGCGAAAAACAACACACTCAGCTTTGTTCAGCCTTACTCTTGTAAATCTTGTAAATCCCACATATCAAACAACACGCTTGACTATCCCTATGCCACTTTAGCTGCTCATCCAGTCACAGCTCTGATACCACCACACTACACCAGTAAGCATAAACTGACTGTTTTTGTTATGCTTGCCTTTAAAAAAGTGATAGTGAGACAGTGGAAAAAAAAAAATGTATTTAGGAGGTGGAAGCTTCCAGACAAAAGCTTGAGAATCAGGGTGAGGATAATCACAACAGCTATCTGATTACTTCCATATCTACAGATTAAAACACTGCCCTAAAATACTTTAAAACTACTAAAATAATGTCACAATATGTTAGCATTTTGTTGCCAAAATGATTAAGATTTCATCTGTGAAAAGAAAATTGTGAATTTTAAACATCAAATGTTAAATCTTTGCTGTCTGAGCAACAATAAAAATGGGTTTAACATTGAACTACACAGCCTTCCCCCATCCATTCTCAGTTACATTGATATGCTAATGCATATACCAGTTAGCCAAGGCCAACTATGACACTCCTAATCAATTAATCAACAGAGCTGCATAACAATGCAAAGTTCCCATCTTTCACAAAGAGCATCGGCAACTTTCATTTGCACCTACTCTGTCAGGCCCCTAACTTTCAGCGCAAACATTTCATTCCCACGAGGGGGAGGGGAGGTGCTGGTGGTGTCAAAAGGATTGGAATAACAAAAGTCTGTTGATCATGAAATACTTCACGAGTTGAAGAGAGGTAGATGAACAGCACGACAGAACACAGTGCTAAAACAGACGAAAAAAAAACAGCTGTATGATTTATGACCTTCTAATTGCATTTACTATCCACACAAACATGACGTTGATCATATCATTGCAGTGGAATGTGAACAGGGAATCATTGAGCTGTAACATTCATGTGAATACTAAACTGGCAATCGTAACATTGCTGCAAGGCACCTCATATCAGTGTCACCGACACTCCAACAGGACAATGCAAACTACAACAGCAAAAAACAAAACAAAAAATCAGGAATGGATTGAGGAAATTAGAAAGAGTCTTAAAATACTGATTCATCCTCTAAACATTCCAGGTTCCAACTAAATTCAGCATTCGTGTGATGTTCCTCAATAACCTCAATCCACAGAGGCCTCTTCCTGATCCTCAGGATCCAAAGGATCTGCTGCCAATGTCACAGTGCCAGACACCAGGATAATACTGCAGAGGTCCCAAATATCTGTCCCAACAGGTCTGAACTGTTTTGGCAGCAAAGTAAGGAGCTAAACAGTTTCAGACAGCTGGTGTTTAAAGTTTCTATGAAATGATAAGCAGCAAAACCCAAATTCCTAGCAATCTACACCTTTTCCAGTAGTTACAGGACATACTGATATCTATTTTAAATAAATAAAAAAGCATCTTGCAGGTAAGAAAGTTGCCTGAGGAAACTTTTGTAACTGACTATTGCTTTAACAAAGCAGATCCAACAGCTCTGTCTACAGTGCGGCTAACAGTGTAAAGATGCAGCTGTCCCAATCTAGTGACTTAGATAGCATACAAACATATCTGCAGTTATTCATTCAGGACATAGTTTGCAGTTGTTTTAGACGCCTTTTGAAATTGCTCTTCTCAAAGTGTCTCATAGTGTAACGTTATGGTGGCAGCAGACACTGGAGAGTTTACAGTTCTAGTTTTGCTGGACCTTGCCCCAGATGTTGACAGTCCTGATCACAGCATCTTAATTAACAGGATTCAGGATTTGGTGAGGATTTCCGGTGTTGTTTTAGGATGGTTCACTTATTGTCTTTCAAACAGAAATTTCAGTGTGCATAAAAAAAAATCTGACTAGAAGTATGAATAGACTAGTGACCTGTTAAGTGGAGTCCCTCAGGATTCTATTCTGGGCCCAGTTCTGCTCTTGCTATATATCGTCCCTTTAGGCTTGACAGCAAATTCAGCTACACCTGATAATAAATTTAGGCCTATGACATTCAGCTATACTGCTTGTTTAAGGGCTTTCAGCTTTACAAATGGCCACATCTAATAAATCATTTGAAAGACATGAAGCAGTGGTAACTGATAATTACCTTAAGCTCAGAGCATCTAATCATTGCCCTGTCAGGGTGATTCCACTATTCAGACAATAAATTGGTTTTTCAGGCTCCTCTATCTTGTCAACCCAGACACATTAAGTTATGTTTGAAGCTTTTAGTCTGTTTGTCATATTAATGTCTTTTCGTGGTTATTGTAGTTATTCACCCAGCAGAATATTACAGAAAAATGTCAAAGTTTAGTCTGAAAAAATTTGCAGCCATTCACACCTATGAAGTCCAGTTGGTTAAGTTTTATTTATTTATTTTTTTTAAATAGTGGCAGCAGCTCATAGATAGATAAAATGTATAGCGTGCAGCACAGCCAATGCAGATCTAAGGTCTGTACATTAAAAATAAATGAAAACAGTGAACTAACAGGGAGAAGCGAGTAAGTCTGAGGTCATGGGTATAAACAGGATGATTTATTTTAATAGTGCTGCTCACTATGTTTTTCTCCCCGTTTAATCTTTTTACATATTTACAAGTCACTTCTTTATGTTTACTTTTATATTATAGAGAGCTGTATTGATGGGACCATTGATTAGTATCAACATCAATAACTGGCACTGATATTAATGCTAGTACTGACAATATGCTAATGACACACATGCCTAACTTAGAAGGTTGTGGTAAAAACTAACACATTATGATTATAAAAAGTTTAATAATTAAATGTTCCAGGTATTTATAAATCTGATTTTGACTCGCATCATGTAGCCACAGTCTTGGTATGAGCTCATAAGCAAAGCCTCCATCCGATTTCACTGTGGTTTTTTTGTGTGGTTCAAAGTTCTTTTTCATGTCCCCCCAGAATTTCTGAGCAAAGCAAAACCTCACCACATCGATAATAGATGAGAAAATATCATGGGTATGTGGCATTAAAAAACTTCAGCTCACTTTGCTTAACTGTTGTAAGATCTGAAAAGCGAATCACATGCAAGTCTAAAATATGGGACTGATATGAACAGTATAAGCAATATCACCAACTTTTGACATGTTTTAGAACCGTGTGCTGACCCTGTTATTGACAAACTAGTACTATTAGTTGCTCCTTCATTGCACTTAATTACTGCTTGCTACAAACAAAACCAGTCCTTCCTGTTTAACTTCATATCTAGTCAGACTGCTTGAAGGCAAACCCTGTATGACAAATGACACAAATATCCTGAACTGTGAATGTTAAGAAAGAGACTATTTCACCACCCATGTGATGAGGAACAAACAAATTTCACACAGGTTTAACTCCATTATTTGGTTAAATGGATATATAATGTGTATAAAAACACCTGGAGTTAATTACCTGACACTGAAACTGAGGGAAATAGTGAGCATCACCAGTAAAGGTAAAACACCAGTTTGCCCTCAACAATGTGCTATGTTATGTAAATAAAATGAGAAAAAGGGTACCTCAGAGGTTGATCTCATGATGGCCACTGAAATGTAATGCAAATGTAAAAATAATAATAATAAAAAAAAAAAATTATAGTTATAAATATTAAGGTCTTCATCAGTATTTTTTTTCCTAATATAAATACGGATTCTTACTACTCCAAAGATAACAAACATACATTTTCAGCAAAAATTAAAGATTAACTCACTGCACATTTTTCAGTTACTGACCTTCCACACACACGACTCAAGCACGTCCCCCTCACCACTGGAGCCCCCACCACCCTTTAGCCTCCTCCTGTTTAGTCTGAACACCTATGACTGCAGTCAAAAACTATTTATAAAGGTTGCAGATGTCACCACAATCACTGTTTAGACTACAAACAATGATGAGACATCATATTGATGAATAATCACATATCTTCCACTGTGGTGCACATAAACTGTCATTCAATATGAAAATATCAAGGAAAAAAGAGAACAGGGAAAAACCCCTTTCTACACCAGCGGAGCAGCTTCATACCAAATTTCCATGTGTTTAAAGGCACATTCACAACAGTCCCCCAACATGTCCAGGAAGTGGACTACAAAAAATCAGCACGTGTGGGACAATTTGCAACTCTGGACGGGAGAAATGGCTTGCAGTCAGACATGGAAGACTTCGGGAAAAGTTTTGATGGACCCCGGACTGCTAGGATTGGATACAGCTTCATATTTAGCTTTTATGTACTAGAAACCAAAGTTGTTCAGCATTAACCAACAGTTTTTATTTTTTGTTGTGCGATTCATTTTCTCCTTATGAAATTCTTGGTGTTCCACCCCCTGGTGGAGGTGGGACATGTTATTTAAAAGGTCATATTTGTAATGCAGCATGAAAGCAAACCCGGTCCAGAAGAATGTTGCACTCCCCAAGTGAACCAATTCCCCAATTCAACCAAGTGAACTATCCTGGTGTGAATGCCCCCTAAGAGATCACAGAAACAACTTAGGAGAGTTAAACTTCAAAGCTAACTAAAAAAAACCTTGATACTTGAGACTGAACAAACTAGTTTGACACAGCCCAAGATGGGAAAGCTCTAGGGACTTTTATGAATACTCATAAAAGACACTGAAACGATTGGGCTCCCTGAGAGAACTGAAGGTCCACAACCTATGCAGTTCTTTTCGAAACTTCTGCAAGAGGCCGTGAGGAAATCATCTCTTCTGCACCTGAACTGGACTAGGCTCACCGCAGCACGACCCTCAAACCAAAGCCATGACTTGTTATACTCTGCCACTTATAACTCTGTTATACTTCAGCCACTTCCAGAAAAGGAACAGCTGGTCTGAGAGGCTCAGAGAAGCTTAACCAGGGTCATTCATTCAGAGTTTATGAAGACTACTCCTATGAGGTGCTTGACAAGAGGAAGGAGTATAAGAAAGTGATGTCCTCTCTTAATAAGATGGGATTAAAGCCATCCCCCCTGTACCCCCCAGACTTCGCATCACCCAGCAGGACGACTCCCATATCACTGACTGAGGCAGAGCTTGGATCAAACTGCAAAACTAATGAATTGAAAGCAATAATTCAGAGTGTTACAATTTAACAATGTTTTCCTTTTTCTTGTTTCTGAATTATATAAAGGAGTGATCTATGTTTTGTAACACAATCTCTGGTAGAATGATGATAATGCACTACAGGCCTTCTGTGTGTGAGTGCTTGTGTGAGTGTATGTAAACTGTAGTGGATTAGCTTGCAAAGCCCCATTACCACCCAGACAAAAAAACAAAACCACAGGAGGATTAACAACAGCGTTTTCAACGTGTGCAAATAAAACCAGCATGTCTGTGCTGGCGTTCTGCTTTTTGTGAGGGGAGCCCAGGACCAAAACCCCTAAAGCGCTGGCCTTCCAGAGGCCAAACAGACATCCCTGTGTCCGACCACAACATTATACCATAATATACCAACACTATACCTTTTGGTATGTGGTAAAACTTCCTCCGACAACTCCTTTTACAGTTTACACAATCACTACATCACCATGTTAAGATATTATTTGTTCTTAATCTCTTTAAATCCTGATATCCAGGAGCAGAGGACAACCTTCTAAACAAATCCTCAGTGTTTTCAGTCAAGCTGACCTTTAATAAAGCCGTTACTTGTGCGTGGTTGGACAAAGCACTGGGTGGGCTGTCATGCTGCTCTCCAGCCACACACTCTCCACTTGACGCGATTCATGGCTACAAGCCAAACAGATAATGAACATGTTTCTTGATTACAGAATAAGCTGTTGCCACCCAAGACACACGTCTCCTGAGAAAATGTTTTAGGAAAAAATGCAGCTTGTCTCCATGTAACATCCCAAATTAAAAATGACAGAGGGTTGCAACCTTTTGCATATGGGTCAATATTACTTCAGGGACTTCCACAAAAGGGTAGGCACAGATGGAGGCACTGAAGAGAAACACATCCTCAAAGGGGTGATGGAGGGTGTCCCTACTGGATTCACTCGGTCATGCCAACAGTGACAGACGGTCTTTCACCGTGTCCTGCATGAAATGTATCCAAACCCTCATTACGCCTACAGTGGAGGGATTGTACTAAACTCTGTGTGTGCTTATGTGCACTGTGCACATGAGAGTACTTGTATAATCATCAAAATCCTTCCCATCAGTCGCTTACAAACAGACAGCGTCCACGCCTGGTACCAGGGGTCAGGATCTGAGCCAAGTGGTTGAATAAACCGTCCAGTGCCTGCTGGACAATGAAACAAAGCAGAATTTCTACTGAGGATTGTTTGTTATAATAGACAGGGAGGGAATACATAATGTTCTCCTACAGCTTGAATGCCAAATACACAGCTGGCTTGTGCCTTGCTAGTTAATAAGTTTAATATAGTGGCTACAATGGCTGCTGTTTTTTCCTTGTTTTTTTTTTTTTTAAATGAATTTAGATAAGTTGCAAGCCTGTGGAAACAAAATGTGTCAAATCAGCAAAGGGATAACAAAGTCTGTAACGAAGCGGACACACACGAATCCACACAAACACATGCACTGTGGTAAAATCAGTAGGCAGCTGCTCAGTGTGACTGGAAGATAAGTGACCGTTTTCTGCACTATGTCAACTTCTCAACGGCTCCTGGTCTTTTTAATCAGCTGCTTCCCTGCTGAAGTCAAACACACAATCCTGGCTATAAAGGCCTCAGGCAACGAACCCCGACTAACAAGATGAGTTAGTAAACCCCCGTGGTGTTAACTTCAACGATAGCTGCTCAACAAAAACACTAACACAAAACAGCACAGAGGCCCACAAACACGGCCACTTAAACCTATCTGAAGCTTAAAAAAACGCCACAACAGGACAAAGACAGACGCTTAAACAGAGCCTGAATGTTTGTAAAGCACATTCTTTGCATAATTTTATCCTTCTATGATTTACCACCATGATGTTGTGTGACAAGACTGTGATTTATCATAAATTTAAGTTGTTATGAATGTGACTTTTAAAGAATGTTTAACTAAGCAAACTGGGATGAATTACTGAGAGGCTCAGCTCACCGAGATACAGTTAATCAAGGTACGTGTAATAAATTAATCAGCTACACACAAACCCAGCAGTCAACATCATGTTGAAAGTGGTGATTAAACCATTCTGACTTGTCAAATTTGAAAAATGTGCCACTTGTTTCTGCTTTACCTTCTTTATGCTTTTGTTTTTCAGACAGAAGCTACTTAGGATAAAAGCATCTGTTTAATGACCAAGAATAAATCATGTAAATATAAATTTATGTTGAAGTAAACACCCCAGCTTCAAAAAGAAGAAAGAAGTTGGGATATCATAAAGAGATTCCAGTGATCATTTTTCATTTAAAACAGTGACACATTTCAAATAAAGTTTAAATACAGGCATGTTTACCACCATGTTGCACCACATCTTCTTTCAATTCATTTCCGAGGAGCCTCCGGATTTTTCCAATCCTGATCAAAAGAGGAATTTATTGGTCAATTTTCTATTTACATTACTCATTTTATCCTTTTGTTTTAATTATTATACTGCTGGCTGCCCACTTTAGCACCGTGCGCTTACTATGAAGCCGTGCTGTCGTAACTTACAGAATGAGGGGTTGGTATCGTCCTGCCAAAATAAGCAAATCCTCTGCAAAACATGTCGTAATGGAAGCATATGTTGCGTAAAATCCTGTATTCGTTATTCTGTGTTATTGGTGCTTCCACAGATGTGCAAGTTACCCACACCATGTGCATGACACCCCAAAAGCACAGACTGCTGCCTTTGAAACTGTACCCAGATAACAAGCCAGATGGACTCTGTTCGTTTCGTTTTAGGCAAGCCTGATTTTTTTTTTTTTTTTTTTTTGTGCTCTGTGTTTCATTTGTTCTTCATCAGTAACACATTTACGCATCTCAATAAATCTCTTAAATCATGACTCAGAATATTCAAATAGACCTTGTGGTTGCAGAGACATACTCATTTTATTATGGGCATCCAGGGCTAAAAGATATACATGCAATACTTAATCAAAGGCTTCACTAAAACCTGTAGGTTTGGTTGAGAAAGAGCTTTTTTGAAGAACCAGCTCATGCTGTTGGGCAGATCTGAAGTATTATTAGTTTACTCTTTTTGCAAGTAATTTTTCTCTGATTGTTGTTTTCCTACAAAACACCTTACATACTACTTTGATTTATAAAATCAGAAACAAATTACTTTCTGAAAACTGTGAGCATTAACTTTTATTTAGTGAAGTGCAAACAACATGCTGTGGCTGCGTGTGAATGAAACGTTTTAAGTCCATCAACACCTCCAGCTGCCATGAACAGGCTCACAGGTTAATGGGCAAATTTGGGCAATTTTGATTCAAACAGTTAAAAAATAATCAGATACACACTGATTTTAACACGAGGCTAAATTTTCTGTAACTGAAAACCCAGCAAAGTCACACAGAGGACAATAGAGAAGAAATAACAAGCCTTCCTGGCACACCCATGCACATGGGGGAAAAAAAAAGCATGTGCACACACATACACACACACACAATTACACACAAAAGTACACATAAAAGTGGGGCTTAAAGGTAAGACCCATATTTTAAAGTGATTCACATCCATATAATACAAAGACACAAAGGCTTTGGATCCTTATCTATCAAGGTATTGTAACTTCACCTCAGTACAGTCACAGCACAGGACTGCTGACCTGGAAATGTCCTCTAGAGGTTCAGACAGGAAGATGTGTGAACCCTTACTCACAAGGAAACAGGCAATTCTCACAGGACTGTCAGACAATTGACACAACAGCTCATGTGACTGTTCCCATCTTCTGAACTAGTTTCCTGGCATAGGGTGACCAAAAGTCACGTCTTTTCCGCACGCTTGAGAGAACCACCTGTTTTTGTGACCATACAGCACAAGGAAACAATGAAAATCACTGGACTGTAAAACGGACCAGAACTGCCAACTCCACATCACCTATCACGTCCTTTTTCAATATATGACCCGATCAAACACACACTGCACAACCCATGTATAGTTATTGGTGGAGGAATTAACTCAATGCAAACATGCATACACAGTTAACTGCAGAAGCCTTATTACAAACCTCGATGTGAGGTTTGTAATAAACAGGAAAGAAAAATCTACCAGCAATCTTTTCAAACAGATTCATTTGCAGAGTTCAGCTAAACTGTTCAAGTAGGGCTGGACAATTAATAGATAAAATCGATTAATCAAATCCTACTCAGTTCTCCCTCTGCACCAGAACAGATATACAGTGAAATGAGCCATCATTAACACCTGCAGTTTAGCTGTGCATACAACCGCAGTGAGAAATGCTTCTCTCTTCAAGATGCAGAAGACAACTTCAGCCCACAAACTTGTTAAGAGACGACCAACATCAGTGCATTGATGCTGGTCATCTGCAGTGAATCCTGTATGATAAAGATCCAGACGTAAAGAGATCACAGATGCAGCTGTCTGTGCATATCTCTATGTAAGATATAAAAGTGTTTATACTGTAGAAACTGTAAAAGTTTAACATGTTTTTAAGAAAGGGGGAAAAAAAAAATCTATTAAAATCGGAAATCTGATTTGGTTTGAAAAAAGAAATCAGATTTTATTTTTAGGCCATATCGCCCAGCCGCTAGTTTTAAGCTGCATTTGCACAAAAACATGGAGAAATGTAAATTTAAACAGTTGAGGAAAAACTATTAAATACCTTCTGTTGTTGTTTTATGTGAAATAAAAATCTTAGCTTTTGTTAAACTAGGTCAAATTAATGCTATTACAGTTGTCTGTTGTAACATCATACTACAACTAGTTAAAGCCATTTACCTTTGCATATTGAAATTTCCTTAAATCAGTATGACTAAGTCCCCATTAGCAGGCAATGCTGCAACACTTGCTCAAAACTATGTTTCTATTGTTATGCACCACAATAAGAAGTGATTATGTGGTGCGAGCTGAACAGGTGTGCCTCCTGATGACTGACACTGTTGTCTTGTGTTGCTTTCTTAGAATTTAAAGTAAAAAGGATGCTCTTATATGTTTGCTATGTGAGATGAAGCCAACAAGCTGGCCTGTCTGGAGTCACCTTTACGTCAGACCCGGTAATCATCTGGACTGGTTTTACAGCATAAAATTAATACTGTTGATGGAAACAAAGAGGAGATGCAAAAAGGACTTTGTTGTGCTGTAACCAAAGTAAAGTTTTGTATTATGCAAGTTGTTATTGTGAAAACATGCATGATTCGAAGTTGTAGCTTCTAACTGTTGATGGTTTCAGAGAGAAACCACATCTCTTTTCGAACAACTCACAGGAATTATTTTCCTGTTGAACAGGTTATTTTCCCCTTAAACTATGATACCACACTGATAAAAACCAAAACAGATACGTGTGTGATATTGGGTGTCAGGTAATATCAGGTTGTTGTGAAAAGAGAAAGTGAACCCTTTTTTCAAGATTTATTGTAATACTAGGTATGGTTTAATGACACTAGAAATAAAAATGATTGTCAGTCTGATCAAAACTGGACTTTGGACATGTATCTGAATAATTAGTCCAATTGAAAAGTAAAAGACGGAAATCCATTTTATCCAGAGTGCATAAATGTATTGTTGCTCTTTTGTTTACTTGCAGTGAACAAGCTGTTTTCAGTCCTGGTCCCTTAATGACCCGGATTGTCTTTTTATTGGTCAGTGGTCGTTTCAAGGAATACCGCCCCTAGCAAGCAGTTTATCCGGTTCGGTCCGCTTCAATAATGTGCAGAGTGAAACCAAACCAAACCAAAGTTTAAAATTTTTCAGAATTCCCCGCCCAATCAAACCAAGTCCCCCGGACTTCCCTGATGCGAGTGCTCCCACAACATGTCCAGATCAGATAACTCCGGCATGCATACGCTCAACTAGACTTCAATGGGCCCAGGTGTGCCACGTGTGTCAGTTTTATATTTTTGCATCTTTTTGTACAAACAGCAACATATAAGCACATCTTAAAAACTTTAAATTCTTACAACAGTTGCTGTGATCAGTACTTGTGACTGAAAAGCAGCACATTAAGACTCTACATCAACTTATAATTGTATGAAGCATTCTTCTCAAATTTACTCCCAATTTTAGCACCATCTGACAAAAATGATCGTTTAGGGATAGACAACGTTTGTACAATGATCTTAAACAGATAAAAGTCAGAAGCAGCAGAATGTCAACATTTCTTATAAAAAGTCCATAACATCTTGCTCTAAGAAAAGCTTCAGAAAATGACTCAATTCCCCTTCCTTGCATGTGAACTAACAAGAGGTCTGGACTGTGGTCCAACAAAAAGATCAGGTTGAATTCTAGCTGTAGTGTGAATTAACTATGCATGTCACCATACTGTTGGTAACATGAATGGAAGAAGAAAAAAAAGATCCCTTTGTGGGAAGAAGAAGAAAAATTCTATCTAAATAAATCTATATACATATTTAATGAGGCTTGATGGTTTATAGGCAGACATCTTTGTTTTACAGACCAAACCTACAAAAAGGAATAAAACTGCTAATTAGCAGCAGGGACTTCCTGTTTTATGGTTACAGATTGAGCTGCTTGTGGGTCATGTTTTTTTTTTTTTTTAAACAGCGGGTTAAAAAGCCTGAGGGCGCAGACATAATTCAGTCCAAAGATTAACTCAAACATCCTCAGCTTGATTTCTCTGAAAAGTCTGAGGACCTCGCTGCTGTCTTTGCAGGCAGGTTGAATCCTGTAATTGTTTGAGACAAAACAACTCCCCAAAGGGAGTTCAACATAATCCCCACTATTTTGTATAAAGGCTGAAAAAATACATACCCCCTCCACTTTGAAGTGATTAATACTTAGCAGAAATTGGAAGGCTTACTCCTTTGCTTTGCACCAGAGTTTTGCTTAAATTTTAATCCCATAGACTTTAGTCTTGAATAAAAGTAAATAAATATTTTTCGCTCCAGGAAAATTTGTGCCATTTCAGAAAACACAATCAGATTTTCTTTTTCTTGGCTCAAGCACCACTTCACTTTAAGTAATTAACCATGAAATACATTTTCCTTCAAGTATAGACAATGTAACTGCCACCAAATATCAAGATTGTTCTCATCATTACCTTTTGGTTTCCTATAAACCTTACACAGTCACTTCCTGAGACATGGGAAACAACAAATTGTTGCACCTGACTCTACTTAACCTGTTTATACTGTATTTATTCCTGTGTATAAACAGAAAAATGTTCCTACAAATTCAAGAAACCACATAGTAAAGATTCCAGAAACCCAAACCAATGCCAAACTCAGGGTTATTCACAAGGAAATGAGCTATCCACTGACTTTATTAACTGCATGAGAAACTGCCTGAAGTTACTATGTTCATAAGTGTATGACTCCAACTGCCTGTCCCCAACCCCCACTTCTGCACACCCTCTTTCCAATAAAAAACTGTAATGACCTCAGCACAGTCAGCGTTGGGAAGGTAGCCAGCTTCCTCACAACGCTGTAGCAGTATCCTCCAGAGCAAACTCAAGTAACCTCAGCTGCAAAAAAAAAAGCACAGTCAGAGATGACACATACACTTACTCCCCCCCTCCCCTCTGGCACAGTAGATCTTTATGGAGAGACATTTGCCTGGTAGCCTTTAGAGAAGCCATATACTAAGAAGCTGAAACCTCTGGGATTGTGTGCACCAATGCAGCACTGATGTCGCTGGAGAGGGGACAGAAAAAGCAAGAGCATGCAAGAAAAAGTGTCGATGCTGACAGGACGAGGAACAAAATAAGCCTAACCTTGGTTAAGATACGACTACTTAAAGGTGCAAACTAGGGTGAAAGTTTCCCTAATTTGTTTTAAACAAAGGTGAAACTACAGAGTGCGTAAATGATTTATCAAGCTATATGACAAATCCAGACTGACCCAAGGCCTGTTGGTAGGGTGTGGTTATATGTTTGTGTACAAGACAGGGTCAGAGGGCAAGAGTTGTGCAAAGACAACACCAATCTAAAGCCCATTAGTCCATATAGCCTTCTACTATTGTTCAGAGTGACAGTTTAACAAGAATGAGGAGCTAGCTACTGGCAATGAGTAGCGAATAATGAAACAGGGTGTTATAAAGTGGACCTGCAGACTTTATGGTCACTGTAGTTAAAGTCAAGCACACACTATACTGCTTTCAATTAGAGCCTGATGGATGAGGCTGAGCAGGTACACAGCCACCATGGTGTAAATTATCCAGCTTATCGGCCATGACAACCGCAAGAGGCAGATGCCAGGTCTGAAAACAGAAAAACTCACTAATGATGACATTTTGTGGGTGATGGATAATGTAAAAGAAGCTGTTTTAAGCTCTGGGTAGATTTCCAGAGATTTTAGCACGCTTCAGTGTGTTACTGTGATCCTACTGCAGAGTATTGATGTTACATAACTGTTAGCAAATAGAGCTGATGCCTTAGAAGTCCATCTGTCCTGGCTCTGATTAAATAATATCCTGTCCTGTCACTGAAAACAGTTATTTAGGACACTTTTTTCAACATCTTTGACCTACTTTCAAATATTTGGTTTCTACAAGCTGAATAAGTAAGTTGTTAGTCATTCTTGACAAGTTGCTTCTGGACAAGCTTCTAATAAGGATACTAAATGAGAAATGGGTCACTTTCATTTTTACACACAAAATCTAATCTAAAACCTTTGTACTCAGAGATCTACTGAAATTACAAAGAAAGAAAAAGTTTAAGGAGCAGTGCTCAAGATTACGATTCAAGCTGTTATTTTCTCCTAAATCTATATTTTTAATGGGAAACTTTCTCCTTCAGCTGCCATCAGACTAGCCAAGATTCACAAAGAATTATATCTTGTGTTTGATCTCTTTAAGCTCGACTTTCTTAATGTTATAGGTTGCCCTGTACTTTGCTGTCCTCGCCAGGCTGATGAAGGATACAGAGGACGCCAGAGGGCTCACTGCCGCGGCTCCATATGGGACAGCCAAGAACCCGATGAGACTGCCAGGCGTTGATTGTCCACGAGCACATTTGACATTCAAATGAGATGCAGATTTCACACCGCTGGCTTTTCTTCAACCTACGTCTGTTCTCAGACGTCCCACAGAAGTCTGGAAACTACATACAAAACACCCTGACCACAGCCGAATAAATACTAGAAGTTAACACGCGAAAAAACATCACAATTTGAGAAATTAAACGCACCGTAACTGCGCAGTCGACCTTAAAACAATAGTCGCACATGAAGTAATATTACCTTTGTTTGTGGTCCACGCGACGGGGAAGTTTCAGGCTGTATTCCACTCAGGTTTCCGTAAAAAGCCCAACGAACAGCAAACAGCTGGATCAGATTTAGTTTACTTTTCAGAGTAGGAGAGACGGGAGAGTTGCAGCAGGATAGTCCCTGTGCTGCTGCTCCAATGTCCGTTTAGTTTGTATCTGTGTGGCGCACAAAGCGGCCCTCCCCCCTGCCCCTTCTCTCACGCGCCCAAGAGAACCACCTCCTGCTGCGGTTAAAGGGACAGTACACCATTTATCCTCAACTTGTAACAATGGCGAGAACTTCAACTTGGTGGGGGCTCCCTATCCAGCTGTTGAAGACTAATAGCTTTGAAATGAGATCTTCAAATAGTTACAGGAAAAACACATGAAAGATGTCATTAAGTTACAGTTTGAGTTAGTTTGGGAAGCTGCATAACTCTTTTTTGCCAGTAAGAAACTACTAAAATGATGCTTGTCTCACTTTATAAAGTTGTGGGGAAAAAAAGAAATTCTTTAATAAGAGGTTAACATGACCACTGTGACAGAAGCTGTTTGTTCGAAGTCTCTGTTTCGCATTTAGCTATGGAGAACATAAAATTGACATCACATGTTGGTTTATTTTAATGCCATATTGTATTTCCCGCTTGCTCTGAGGCTGCATAGAGAATGTGAGGGTACCCCACAGGGACAAAAGCACCATCTTTTAAGGAGTGTTCTCCCATTACCTCCACTTATAACCAGAGTTGCTCAGTTAGTTTCTGGGTTGTTTGCCTTAAAACAGGCCAAATATAGTGGAAAGATAATTTCAGGTAGATTTTAGAGGCTTATCCTAAGGTTTGAGAGTAAAATTCAGGGATGCAAAATAGAGCACTCAAAGTAAGTGAGAATAAGGTATCGTGTCTAAGCAAATCAACCAGGATGCAACAGCAACTTTACATTCTATTTTGTATACATAGAGCCTAAATTCTTGCTTCAGGATATTGTTTTTTCACACAAACTTTAGGAACAGCCTCTAAAATCCAATCTAGGTCAATTTCTAATCCTTATAACCACAATTTTAAATAAATCTGTCCATTGTTTGTTAAAAGAAAAGATGAGTTTCAATATTAAAACACATCTTTTTCATCACTAAACACAGACAGATGTGTTATGAAGTATTAAAATTTGTTTTACATTAATAATTTCTTTTAAAAAATTGGGTGAGATATTTGCTACTGTGCTTGTTAATTAATAGCTTGCATTCAGATAGATAGACTCTTTAGATCCATTCCTTTCTCCTTTCAATTTAACCATATTCAGCCAAATAACAAATCTAACCAACTACATAAAAATGGTTGTAGACAGAGATTAGGGGACAACATTGCCTACTTAATGATGCTCCCTTCCCAGTATGCAACATAGGATGATATATTTTCATATTCTTTTACTATTTCTTGGTGTTATTGGAGTCACAGGGGATCATAGCTGTGTTTAAAATCTTTTTCACTATCCAGTCAATAAATTTAGGAGTTGGGTTTAGTGCTCTTGTCATCATAATGAGAGAAAGCTTGCAAACACTGCTCAGGTCATTTGCTCCCACCAAGGTTGCCAACACCCCTGTCACACAATTTATAGCACCAGGTTAATATAATCAGCTTCTTTTTGTGTGTGTGTTGTGTAGACAGAAGAGTCAGTGTGTGGATAGAGGCTATAGAATTAAAAAGTAATTAGTGTTCTTTCTTTTATTACTATAATTAAAGGTCCAACATATTGATTTATATTATCTCTAAGTCATAATAGCCATGAAAGTAATTAGGGTAGACATGCTGCCATTTTCTCCTGTTATTCCTGACAATTTCCAGATTGCATTAAAAATAGTCTTTATTGTCATACACTTGGGGCACATTTACAGCGTCTGATGTGTGACACATTAGACCATGTGGAAATCAGCATTAAACGATTCATCTGGTCTTCAGGTGTGAACTCTTAGACCCCCACCTGTCTGTCAAAGCCGAATTTGCCCACCTGTAAATACCATTATGGTTCTTATACATGATGAGCCAATTAGAGGTGCAGAATTTTATGGGATACTCTGTTTGCACCTTTGAGATCTGCAGAAAGGATCAGTCGGAGCGCTACACTTTGCCTGAAGTGGGCCCCAAATTCTTTTATGGTTTCCTTGTGTGGTTTTGTGTTGAGTGTTATATACTATACAGCCTGAGAAGGCTACAATAAGAAAAGGGGAGAGGAAGTACTTTCTTCTCTAATGGAAACTTGTCAGTGGGGGGGAAAATAAAATTATGACCAACTTGGATTTCATTCAACAATTCCAGGTAAAACTACATCTAAACTGCAAAAAGGAGTAGGTGGATGGTCGACTGGGGCAAAGGGGCTCTGCCATTTTTGTCGTCTTTCCCATAATGCACATTAAGCTAGAAACCAATTTAAGCTTCCAATAAACAGTACATTAGAAAACCATCCTTTCTCAAATTAGTATTCTTTCACCAACTGCCAGTGTATCCTCTTCAAATCCCCAAACCAACCTCTGAAGCTCACAAATGAGGCAATTAAATTCATGGCTTCAAAGTCCTTTGAACTACACCTTCTGTCTGAATCCTTTAATATTCCAACCGTGGGTTCTCAAAACTCATCATGGCTATTTAGCATCTTGGGCTCCCTTTTTAACAGAGACCACCAGCTCACTCTTTTCTCTGTCATTCATTTCCTAAAGGGATAGACACACAGAGACAGAGGGAAATCAACATTTGAACAAGTGAAATGCCTCCTGTCTGCAATTCTTCTGTCAGAGGAAAATTTCCCATGTGTTTTCACAAAAAGGGATTAGAGCTCTGGACGCTCTCATTCCAATTCCCTGTTCCATCCTATCCCATCTAATCTCCTCTCTTCTCATGCCTGTGTGTTTAGTGGGTTAGCCCTGGATCAGGTTACTGACTGTGATCCAATTAGCACCTAACACAATCTGACGTTGTACATGTGTCCCTACTTTAAAAGTATGTGTTTGTTTAGTCCATCTACTTTTTTAAAAACAAATCACCCACACCCTGCATGTTTACAGGTGCCACTTTAAGTGTATCCAAAGGGGGGAGTCTAAGGCACTAACTGAGGCAGTTTAACCAGCTGAGAACCAAATGATGAGCTATTGAATTGTTATCTTGGAGCACAGATGAAGTTAGGAGGGACATTTGTAACCAGGTAACAAGATTTCACAGCGTCTGCACGGATCCAATTTATTGCTGCCCAGAGTGACATTTAGGTTAGGTGGAATGTCGTCAGAAGGCCAGATCCCACATAAACGCAGAAACCA
Source organism: Melanotaenia boesemani (assembly GCF_017639745.1). Classification (NCBI taxonomy): domain Eukaryota; kingdom Metazoa; phylum Chordata; class Actinopteri; order Atheriniformes; family Melanotaeniidae; genus Melanotaenia; species Melanotaenia boesemani. The sequence goes on from NC_055702.1 coordinate 8,053,155, forward strand.
TTCCAATATCTAACATTGGGGGACACACACATTATCTCATATGTTTTGTTTTTTTTGTGGCGTTTTGCTGGCACATCCATTTGAGTATACAACATGTACCTGTTTGGCAGAAATGCTAATTAAAAACATGTTTAGACAGACTATGTTTCATAAGCTTGCTTCTTTTGTGTTTTGGATTTCTGATCAAAGTCTTATTTTGTAACTTGGTGTTGACAAGAACAGGCATAAAACTAAACTCTCAATCATGATGTAATCAAATGGATAAACTGTAGTTGAATTTTGCTGCAGGTACCGTCATGACTTTGATCTGGGTCAGCTCCGACTTTCATCAGTGGCATACCAGAGTTATGATGTATGATAGCAATGAATTATATATTACCTACATTTCTCATGATAACTCTATATTATTTCCAGTTATATGTACACTCACAAAACTGGACTCTCATCAATGTAACCTCTGTTTCTAGTTTCTCTTCTGCAATCATTGCATTCACTCTGTTGATTTTTTACCTTAAAGAAAAAGAAAAACTCTACTGTGAGGATAGATTTCAGACTGGATTTTCTTGATTTCTGAACAGATGTTTATATGAAAATATACTAAATATGCAAGTAAAGCCAATTTAAGACCTTACTTGTGAATAAGACTTATGTAAACAGCATTAGCAATAATCAAGAAACCCAAGAGGACATTACTGAAGGAAGCAAGGAAAAGAAAGAGAGAAAATGATTAAGCATAAGATAAGACAAGACTCAACATTGGACTGATTTTTACTGGTTGGAGAGCGCTCAGAGAAAAGACAGGATGCGAGTCAGATGCTGAATTAACCTTTGTTAGGGGGCGCCAAAGCTCAAAAATTGTCCAAAGTTTAGTAGAGCTTCTTTAAGCCAGAATCTGACTATGCTTTGCATGTAGATGTTGTTATAAATTAACTATTGTAAAGAAAAATCTAAATATTTTCTTACCTAAATTTTGATCAATAGCTAGATTATTACTGCGCATTTAGACATTTGATTGCAGATTCTCACTCAAATAAACAAGACATTTCCTACTTTCAGCACTAACAAAATTTCCTGAACCCCCATTTATAATGTCGCCCTTCTTCGCGTACCCCCTATAAAATTTCCAATCAAAACCACAACCTTTAACATTGAAAAATAATTTATTTCAGAAATGTATTGTGATCATATATTCATTCAGATTCTGCATGATAAGCTTTTGTTGCGTACAATGAAATCACCCCACAGAGAGAAAAAAAAAACAAAAAACAAAAAGAGAAGTATATGACTTTTTCTGCTTTCTGAAATATGGAAACTAGCAACACACCACTGAGTCTTCACAATAGCGTTATGAGTGCGCCTGGCAGGCGGCTGGCCGTCGCCAACCCATCTGCAGCGCAGCTCCAGGCAGGTTTAAAGTTGCTGCGGGACAATCTTTTTATACACAAACATACAGTGAATGTAATCTGTAAAGCTTACGCACAAGAAGCGTAATCACACGCACACACACACACCTCTTTAGGATCTGGGACAGCACAGTCACACCTGAATAGTACAGAGTGGTTGATTACACAAAAGGGAGAGAGAGGAGAGAAAGGGGTGAGGCAATTCAATGACATCATCTCTTGGTGCAGGCTCACTGCTGCCCGGTGATAGTGATCAGTGGCAGAGGAAAGGAAAGGAAAACCAAAAACAAACCACCAGGCCAAGAACAAACCCCCCTCTTTTTTTTTCTTTTACACATAAACAGAAAAAAAAATCACACTCAAGCATTTCCAGCAGCTGCAATGTGACAGCACCCCACCCCCAGCAACAGTTTTACGTTAAACTTCAAAGCGTTTCTGATGTGTTTCTATGTGAGCCAGCAAAAAAGGTGAAATATGAAATAAGGGTTGTGTATACAAATCGATTCACAGCCCCAATGTATCAGGATTAAAAGAAGGCTCTCGTAGTGCCGGGACCACCATCGAGGACGAAGGACACCATCAGCAGTTCAGTCACAACTGGTGCCGGATATCATAAATAAGTGTTTCTCTTTCAAGGCAGCTTTGATCCTCTGAAACACACCCACAACATGACTTAAATATGTTCAATTTTACAGATATACACTCATTTCATATATCTGCAGGATCTTTCAGGCACAGCAGTCTTGGGTGTTTGAGCCACTCATGGTCAAACTCTACAGGGGTTTTTTCGATACATTTGTGTGCTATCAGGCCAGAGAGTTGTTTCCATGGTAAAGTGGGATTGTTTCTTCAAACTCTCCAGGCCTAAACATTCAAATTTCTTCAATTTGGCATGAGTTCCACCATAGAGTCTATCTTTTTATCCATTTTTTTTTTGTCATTGTTGTTTCAAGTCCAAACAAATACTTCTTCTTTCAATATGGCTCCATCATGAGTCTCCATCAATACAGAGTCTGCAGTGACTCCATTTTTATCTTCTAGGTTTTGTCTACTATATATAGTGTATATATAGATATATTTATATGTTTGCTTGTTATCAAAGATTCTTGTGACTTTGTACAGAACCAAAGGGATCACAGATAAACGCGTTCCAAAAAAAAGCAACAAAAAAAAATAAAATAAAAAATTGTAAGCAAAAGTCATGCAAGTATTTCTGCTAGCAAAACAAAAAGTGAATAGATGTTTTAGACGTTTTTATCAACTAGTGAGAGAGAAATAAAGTCTACATTGACAAACTTCCACGCGTTAGACAAAAGAAAAAGTGCTCTAGAAAGTCTTATTTTTGTTGTTCCGTCAGTCCAGGCTAACAAGAGAAAATACGAAAGAAAGAAAAGAAACGTGATGAGAAGACAGACGGGTGTGAGTGACCTGATCGGGCTGACTTCGCGTTATGCAACGCTGTGTTTTTCTTCAACACAAGGTTGTATTTCCAGAAGTTTCTCGTCATTTTCATCATTTTTTCACACAAAGGAGGAGAAGCCAGCGATAGGGGCCCGTGAGCCAGGGGCTAGACTGCTGGGGGGCCTGTACAGGGTGCTGTGCTGGCTAGGGGGGTTGGAGCTCTGCTGGGAGGGAGTGGGAGTTCGGCTTCCCTTGGGCCTGAACAGGCTGCCTTGACCCTGGGGCTGGCCCTGGGCTTGTTGAGGCTGAGGGCTGGGCGAACTGAGCTGGGGCGGCAGTGGAGGTAGAGGGGGCAGCGGAGGTGGGGCGCAGTGTTCCGGGTCTCCCGACTCGGACTCGGTGTAGCTGTACGCCTGCGCTCGGGATATTCCTTTCTGCTGACGGCGCCAGGAATTGTAGTAGGTTGGGTCGCTTATGTAGTGGTTGACAAAGGAATGGGTCTTCTGTCTGTTTGGGTCGACCTCGTACTCACTGTCACTGCCCTGAAAGAGAAAATAGAAAGACATTGGTTTGTGGAGTTAGCAATGTTAGCATCTCCATTTTGTTTGCAGGTTAAGCTTTAGGAGGTGCAGATGCTATAAATAAAAATGAGCATGAAGTTACTGCATTATTTCAAGTCATCAGTTCACAGTCATCCCTTTTCAGATAACACACACATGCACACGTGCATATTTCACAACACGGCACTAGAACACATGGACAAAAAAGGGTCAAAGATGGTTGAAGCATGACTGCGGAAAGATGACATGTTACTGAAGCGTGCACAGTCACCAGACCATCAACACAAGATGGCAAAGGTCAGTTTATTTTGGGGACTTTTACCAGTCAATCAGGCTTTCAATCGAGTATGAAGCTCTTTGTATTTTTTTTTTTTTTTTTTTTTAACAGGGTATGGTGATGTATTAAACCCTACAATACAATGGGAATCTGGGGGAAAAGGATCTGATGGAGGACCATTTTGGAAGCTAAAGGGCCACAAACATTCAAAGCAGGCAGCCATTGGAACCTCACCAAATGCAGTGGAAGTGTATGTAGGCCACCTGTCCCATATGAAAACACCAGCGCCTCCTATGGGTGAACAAAACAATGGGTTTTACAGCACGTCACTATAATAGAATGATTAAAATGGCCAAGACATGATGGTGATCATACCAAAAATACATATATAAATATATGTATGTGTAGACCCTTTGTGCCATTCTGTGTGAATGGATGAAAACAACCTTCTCAAGCAGTATTTGCTAGAGTTATATTTCTTTAGGTGTTAACTCAGTTTGACTTTAGCTTCACAGATGCTCCACCTTGCTGAGGGTTTGGCTGAAAATTATTGAATTCATGTCAAGAAAGATTTCATGCATCAAATAAAAAGGTAACAGGAACACTGAACACTGAATGAGGATCGCTCATGATCGTCTTAATTGCCACAAAAGCACTCTGCCAGTTGTCAGGCCAGCATGTGATTTATCACCTGGCCACCACCAAAGCATGCACGCTCATCTTTTGCCAAAAATGTCACTGAATAATTTCCCAAAAAGGTTGCTTTAGGCATGCATTAGGTGTATTACAACAGTAACAGATTATAAAAGTAGCAGGTTTTATTATCGTGTTCCATTTTCTCAGACAGACACACAACTGTTGGCATGCACTCTGAGCGTAGAGTCCAGAGCTTTTTGAATATTGCACAGCACATATGTGAGGCATATGGCTGTGCTCTCAGATTTCCCTTTGTCTCAACATTCTTCTAATGGCAAACCCTTATATAAAAGGCAGTAGAGTATATGAATGTCCAAAAAGAAAAATGTTTGTGTTGACATATGAGAAAAAAAATGTCCTTTTGATCAACAGCAGATATTGCACAAGTTATTTTTCTTCGAAATTCTCTCTTTTATTCTATTTTTTAAATAGTTTTTATTGTCAACAAAGGATAAAAGTATGAAACGGGTTAGTGAGAACATGTTTAAGAGCCATTTGCAATACTTTTACCCGGTTGTAAACACTTAAGGCCGGCCGTTTTGAAAAGCATTCCAGTCACGCCTGCGTGTTTAGCAACACAACAACATAACAGAGTCCATTCACTGTGGACCAACAAGACAGACTGAACCACTTCAAGTGGTATTACATCACTCTGAAGGAATTAACACTGCACTGAGAGATGAAACACCAATCCAGTTGTATATATGTGTGTGTGTGTGTGTGGCAGTGGGAAAGAGTGAGCGCAGACCAAGTGTTGACGGTGCACTACTCCTGCCCTCCCCAGCTCAGTCATGGAGCACGCGCAACAGATGTTCTAACTATTAAAACATTCTGCACAAAAGCAGACACCATTCCTACATGTCTGCCTTTTTTCTTTTGGTTTATCACCAATAATACAAAGTCAAGGCTCCAACCGAGGATGCTCGACAATGTGCCTCTGGTGTATCGTGGCCGATGATACAGCTCTTTTCTCCAGCTCATTACAAGCTAATTACCACAGCTGAATGCTGTGAAAGAAGCAGACTTTAGGCATGAAATGCAGCATTGCACCTCAGCCTCAAGGGAATAACCATCTTAAATACGCAAGGAAATGTGTAAGACAGATACAGTGCAGCCTGCCAGTGTTGATTACTCAATGTTTGTTCATCATTTTTATGTTAAATTAGACAGAGAAAGAGATTAAGAAATTTACGTAATTATGTGGTGAAACCTCTTGACAGTACTTATTTTATGATCAGGATGATAAAGTTGCCATTTATAAGCGCTAACTATGCCAGAAGCAGAGAAACAATGAGAGAAAATAGGAGAAAATTAGAGATGATTTTTTTTATATTATCAACAGACAAGTCTGTTGTTTGGACAAGCTATCTCAAAGAACTTTGACCTTTGACATCAGCCTGCTGAAAATGTGCTGTCATCTCTGTGTTGTCCAGAGATCCAGAGATCCCCTCCCAATGAAGAAAAAAAAAAGCTTTGTGAACAATTATTTCTTTATTAAATAAAGATGTTTTCCCTCCCTGTTGGTATGGCACAATAACATGAGACAAAGAAAAAAATCTCCCGGTAAATAGGTCCCCCATCCCCCTTGAATTTCATGCATGCCCCAATACAACAGAGTGGGTCAGTCTTTTGTCCTTCAGTTATGGATTATTGCAAAGAGAACATGGAGGAAGGGAGGGGTGGGCTGCCTATGACACTCTCATTGATGAAGTAAACACAGTGGGGGTCCCCAGAGACAAAGACAATAACAGTATGCGCAGGGCTGGAGGGCACCCCGACTTGTTCACGGTACATATTTTCCAACAAGGTCCAATCTCAAACTTTTAGGGGTTATGTTGGCCCCACAGCGGTTTCACGGAGAAGGCTTTAAAAGTTCCACAATTACTATTTCAAAGCTGAATTTGTTATGTGCTTATTTGCCTTTAAATAAAGTCACAAACCTGCATTTTTCACATATAAACCTGTAAGAAAATACATACAAAGAAAAAAAATGTTAATCTGTCCACTGTCCTGTTTTTAAAACTGACAAAAGTTTTACACATTTTTATAAACTAACCATGTTTTGGACACAGTTTTCCTTTAAATTCAATGGGTAAGTGTGTATAGAAAACATGCCTGCTTTGTCAAAGTCACATTGTGCATTCAGGATCAAGTCATGGATTAGTTTTAACCCTCAACATTATAAATGATGTTGCTTCACCGGAGCAAATATCAAACGGATTTAAGATTTGATCCTGCCCCCAACAGGCGGACTTACTCTTATAAGAACAATGGAAGCAAGTGCAAACTGTATACTCAAGCTTGTCCTCTAAAACTTGATCCATCTGTAATCAAAAGGAGCGTTACAAGGTCTGTTTCCATCCACATCATCCAGTCCACCCGCCTCTCCCTGTTTTGTTCTCACAGTCTAATGCAGTCTGATTTGTTTGTGTTCATAATTTGACTTCATTCTTTGCTATGACATCATGCGGCACACAGTGAAAATAAAGTGTTGCGTTGCCACTGGTGACAACCCAAACATTACAGAGTTGCAGAGTATTCCCTGGTGAGTCTCGACCAAAGAAGCTACAGTAGCCTGTGAGACAGAGGGTAGGAGATCGAGGTGGAGAAAGACAGATGGAGGTATGTGAGTGAAAGTAGACACGCTCATTTCTCTCCCACGGAATGGCATTCTGGAGAAAGAGAATAATGTACAATCCATCTCTGACTCAAAAATGAGATCATCTGTCTTCGACCAGTTTTGGCCTTAAATGACACACAAAAGACATCAGCAAGACACAACCTTGGAAAATGAGAAGCCTTGTCCTCTTAAAGAAAAAGAAAAAAAAAACATCAATAGGTTTTTACCTGCAGGGTAGCAGAGCAGTAATGGGGGCATTGTTGCCTTGCCAAGTCAATGTTAGCTTCCTCCAAATCTCCTTGTGACGAGGAGTACAATAGTCAACTTATACCTGCTGAGGAGCGCCCCGGGGATTAAAGAGGACAGACAACACGGTGTCACACTGATAGCTCGGAGTTATCCGCTCAATACAACTTCAAAGAGCATTGCTGGACTTTTCGAAAGCACCAGTGGGTGTTGATATGGCAGCCTGTCAGTGGTACGGCAGGGGAGCCCTGGGGTAAAAGGAAGGGCTCTGTATGTTTCAGTTCATCAAAAACAAAAAAATGTCAGCCCCCAAATCTGTGCCGTGTGGCACCAGGCGAGCATCTTCGTCTCATGTTGAGGGGGTAGTGGCTGCATTAAGGTCGTGTTTGACAACTTTTAAGTGTGAACGGTAGATATGTCAGACAGGTGATGAAATATCTTTATGCTTCGCTGGAGGGGATGTTGCCATGCAGTGAAAGGTCCTGTCTGTAGTGATTCATTGTGGGGAGATTTTCATTTGATCTGGAAACAAGACTTAGGTCCTGATAGGTTGAGTGGAGAGAGACGTCTGGCTGTGGAATTTATACCAGAGATGGATTAAGGTAATGGGGGGAAGTAAATGTCTACCTTTTTGCTTTTATCACTATATTATCATTTAGTACTATCTTTACTTTGCTTTCATTATTGTCAGGTTTTTATTTGTTGTATTATTTTGGGTTGCTCCTATGGATTTGACAAAGTGCTGTATAAATAAAGCTGAGTTGAGTATTGAAATGAAATATAAATTAAATTAATGACAGAAGAAAAGAAGAAGTGTTCAGATGTATTTGTTCCAGTGCCCTAACATTATACGCATGGATAACTAGTGTGTGAAGTGGGTTGGGGTGGTGGGGTTTAAGGGTTTGGTGGGTCATCCTTTATCGTTGGTCCTTCTGATCATGAGCAGCATTTTTACTTTTATAAATAGATAGACTTTTTTGATTGTAATACCAATTACAATCACAGCTCTTTTACAACGAACTCTTTCAGAGTTAAGATTTTCTATAAGATTATTTAAAATCTGTGATCAGTTTTGTTTGTTTTTTATTGAAAAGGACTCAAATCTGTTATTTACGGGTTTCCAGACACCCAATAATCCCTGTATTTCACACACTTATTCTAACCAAAGTTATCAATGATCCTGCTGTTAACTATGCCATTGCCAATAATAACATAGTAGACAAGTAGGCAACTCAACACTAACTTTTATCTTGCCTTGGCCACCAATTTAAAAGTTTCCTGGGTAAGCCACTGGATTTAGATGAGAGACTGAAGGGAAAGAAAACATACAAGACAGAAGCAATTTTTTTGGGGAGGAATTGAGTTTAGAAAAAAAACCTATATGTATATAAGACACAGAAGAAGGTATTTGGATAAAGGAAAAGTGTTTGGATATGGGGGAAAGAGTTTAAAAAAAGCTGATTTAAGGGTGGCAAGCAGGCTGATCGATACGAAGATAGATAGTCGGAGAGAAAAGCACAATCTATTGATTCTGCTCACTTACTGGGGAAAAGCAGTTTAGCTCGGCACACAACTGAGGCCACAAATCAGACATTTCAGCATTAATTCTTAGTAATCTATCAATCTTGACAGTGTCTGCTAGGAAGACTTTAAAAATCTTAGGCTGTGAGTTTTGATGATGCACGGTGTGCAGTGTCCACGTAGTCAGGCTCTGCAAAGGCTTAGAAGGCCAGTACAGTACGAAAGTTTTCCACAGGGATCATTTACTTCAAAAGGAAACTTGGATGGGCTGTTTGGCTGGTGTGGCAGCTTTAAAAATGTCACAAGCTCTACAATAAAATATCCAGAGTGCATTCCCCTCATTTACCGTCTTACGTAACATGAGCAGCAGCTGAGTGCAGTGACCTGGATCCCAGGTGGATGCTTGCTGGGTGACCTTCTCCACAGGTTACTGCCCGGTCTAAAAACTGCTGCGCCGCCAGTGAGAAGAGTCATCAATCTCTCATATCTCTGTGTGCATGGCTGTGTCTGTATCTGATGACCTCTGCAGCCCACATGCATTCAGGTGACAGACACAGAAAGGGCAACACGTGGACAGCGTGGACAGAAACGAGACGCAGTGGGGCAGACAATGCAAAAGCTGAATTTCAGATGAAGTCAAGGAGATGGCAGATACGACACAGATATGAAACAGATGCTGCAGAATGCAGACAGGATTGTTATTAGAGGAGATATAAATTTAAAGGAAGTGTTGCTACTGCACCTGTGAGTCTGAGATTTCCGAGGGTTTTTCAGTTAGACTGCTGCTCTCTGCAGGGATCAGGTCGTTGTACTTGGTGCTTACATCCTCATCCGAGTAATGAAGACTGCCTGGACTGGGCCTGGGAGGAGACCTGGTAAAAAGATGCCGGCAAACAATCAGTTTAATTCAGCTGACTGTTAATTCTTAATGCAAGATAATTGGAGGATGATCTCAGTAGTTTAGTAGTTTTGCACATGCAGGCAAAGATAGTTACAGACATTTCCAATTAGCTCAACTGCAAAAACAAATGTTTCAAATTCCATAAAATAAACCCAGAAGTAAAGCTTTAAATTAAGTTTGACTTGTATTTTCACTTGACTGATTATACAGATGATGCTGAGGTCATTAACTAGACAACTAATGAGGTTAACTTGTTAAGGTCCTGCCTCAACCACACCTTTAACCACCTGGTGAGCTTTTCATATCCTCACCCTCCCTATCCCTTCACCAATTTACCCTCTAATATATTCTTCCCTTCCCTCACCTATCGGTTTATCCATTCTTCTCTACATAACCCAGCCATTCATCCATGCTTCCCTTTCATCCATCTTTCCTTCTTTATGCATTCATCCATCCATCCTTCCTCTCCTACCCATCCATCATTCTCCTTCATTCTCTGTCATTCATTTATTCATTTAACTTTCTTCCTCTCTCTCCTTCTTCTATCCTCCATCTTCCTCTTCATTAATCACCCCAAATCTTTCTTCATTTAATTAACACACACACACGGTGGTTAGCACCGCAGCCTCACAACAAGAAGGTTGCTGGTTTGAGGCTGGGGGGAGGTTTGAACAGCGGACCTTTCTGTGTGGAGTTTGCATGTTCTCCCTGTGCATGCGTGGGTTCTCTCCGGGTACTCCGGCTTCCTCCCACCATCCAAAGACATGCATGTTGGGTTAACTGGTCACTCTAAATTCTTCCTAGAAGTGAGTGTGGGCATGGATGGTTGTTTGTCTCTCTGTGTTGGCCCTGTGATGGACTGGCGACCTGTCCAGAGTGTACCCTGCCTCTTACCTGCTAAATGCTGGGTTAGGCTCCAGCTTCCCATGACCCTTAATGGACAAAGCAGTATAGATAATGAATGGATGGATATATCTTTTTGAGGTACCATACCTTTGTTGACCAGTAAACTGTCATTACTGAGGCATGGCTTTTGCTATTGAACAGGGTTTTGACGAGTTCTAGTACTTTAAACTGTGCATGCTGTAATAGTTGTTCTAAAATTATTTAGATCTCTTCATTTGACTAAATATGCAGCTGTTGCACTGAAATAACTCAAAGTCTCCATTCAAATTCATTTCTGAAGTATTACATTTGCTTTTCAAGTTCACAGTTGTGCTCATCTGTGTGTGTGTGCATGCGTATGTGTGGGAGTGCAACTTGATGAGAGTCATGGGACACTCATGGGGTGGCTCTTTACAGACAGTGTCTCCTGGAATGAATAATTCCCTAGTTCAGCCCTCACTGTGGGCTGTGGAATGTCAGATCACTTGGCTCTTGTGACTAAATTATAAACAGAACCCCTGCAGTGCACGAGGGGTCATCAAATAAATGGCAGTCAGAGGCTTTGCTCCGACTAATATTATCACAACCTACACGAATGAAGCCACGGATTAAGCTGTCAGTGGCATGCTGCAGCAATCAAATATGTCACTTGGATGTAAGCTTAATGTGACTGAGCAGACAAGGAATTCCTTAGTGACAAAAAGAGGGTTGTATGGTGAAACTGAAAGCTGAAAGAAGAAGCAAAGATGAAAAAAAATGATTTTGTCAAGTTTTTTTTTTATTTTTATGTAAACTCAAAAAGAACGAAGAGAAAAAAGAAAACAAAGGAAGAAAGAAAAATTGTTGTGCCTAAGCTCCTCCATGTTTTCCCCCTGTCTCTCGTCCTGCTAAAACAAACACCCATCTGTTTCTGCTGATTACTGCTGGTTTGGCTGAGACTGCTGGGACACACTGACTCCTGTTGACTTTCCAGGCCGCAGCATCGGCCGCCAGTCGCTGCCAGTGGAGCCACTGCAGTGCACACAGCTGCTTTATGCATCCAAACTGCATTTGCATAAGCTTTTTTCCAAATTAATTTATGTGGAAAGTATTTAAAACACGCTGAGGGTAAATTCCAGCAGTTCTCACAAGATGTGCTACTTCAACATCAGTGTGGACAAAACAGAAAAAAAAAAAAAAACTCAGGAAAATCATCAAGCAAGCTACAATTCAGTTACACTTGAGGATTTATATCAACCTAAAGCTAATTCACTTAACTTCAGGCAAGATGTGAAGGGACATCTTTTATTATAATGTGTTTCTAAATTCTACTTATGTCTAAAGAGATTCAACAGTCACCACATATGGAAATACTGAAATAACATCATGGTAAATTGCATTACAGTTGCATTTACTCCTGAGACAACTGCCTCATTCTTGTAGAAAGAGACAGATTTTATTAGAAACTATTTGGCTGCATTATTAAAGTGCTGGAAGGACAACGGATAAATCTTTGCAAAACTCTGCCACAAATATTTGAACACCACACTGCAGGATCAAACTGAAAGACCAGTCTGGTTAAAAAAAAAAAAAAAAAAAAAAAAAAAAAAAGAGTTACTGCCCTTTAAAATCATTTCACACATAAACGGAAGAAAATGACATGAGAATGAAGGTCTAAACCGTCCCTTTACTTCTGTTACTCAGAGCAGGAGATTCCTAGTGTAACATCAGTTACTACAACAGGGAATCTTTATTTTTGTTCTTAAAGTTAGTTGAGAATGACTCATGAGGTTACAAGCCAACAGCAAAGAGTATGAGGCAGCAAATGTTTTTTTCTTTCCATGTATATTGTACTCACACATTGTCTCAATTACTGTATTTGCATAAAACTAAAGAAAGGAAAATATTGCTTTAGTCCAAACGAATGCATTTAAAATATATGTGAGCATGTTAGTCCGACTGAAATCATACCAACGTAAACCTGTCAAAGTTGGGTTAACACACCCAGATAATCCATTTAGGATTACATCATTCCTGCTAATATAAGGTGAGTTAGACTCAAGTTGGTCTAGGTACTTGGCTCAATAGTTCCTTTCCTGTACACAGAAAAAGAAGAAGAAGCAGGAAACAAACCGTAATCATCAAGCCTAAGTATAAATCAATACAGCCAAAAAGCTAAGAAAGCTTCTTTAATTCACACATTTCTTTAATTGTTAGAAAGCTAAACCCGTTAAAAATTGTGACTCAAAAATAATTGTGGCAACTAATAGCTGTGTAAAACATTTGCTAAAAAAACAAAAATGAAACAAACTGCAGCGTTATCTAAAAAAAGATCTCTATTCAAAAAATGATGTAAGTAAAACATATTTTGGCTATATTGACCATAATTCCCAACAGAGAAGGTTAAAAGTTATTTCTGTTTTACACTCAGTCTACAGAGTCCCAGTGTCAGAAAAATATTCAGCCAATAAATCAATTTCCCTCCTGTACATGCATACTGGGACAAAGGAGATTAGTCCAATTAACTAACCAAGTTGAGCTATAAATGTTGCTCAGTTTAGCGGCACACAAAACCTCTGGCTTACTCGATTTCCAGATGTCTTATGTAGGATCTAATAGGATAAATTCTGCAATAGGCCCAGACTCAATTTTCATCAATTTGATAAAGTTTTTTTTTTTTTTTTGCAGCTTGAATTTTATGCATGTTGATTTGAATCATGTACCGAGTACAGTGTGATCTGGGACTTTAGTATGCTTTATGTTTCACCAGAAAATTTACAATAAAAATGTTTATAGCACCCTCTCAATACTTTCCATTAGAGCAAATGTGACTGACTTTTTAAGCATATGTTCAGCTCATAAATCATATCAACAAAGTTGTAATCACAGCTCTCAAATCCTTTCCAAACTTATGCCCAAAGAGACGTCTTTCAACAAACTAAACTATCATCAATTTCTCTGCCTTGCGATTCAAACAAAGAACAGTGCATGTGAAGAAATGCTGTAGTGAGTCAACTGGGACTTTATGATAAACTGTCTATATAAAAGCACTGAAGAATCTCAGCCCACTTTTGCCCCATCTCCCGACTCCTATACACTATCGAGAGAGGTGTAAATTATTTATAAGATCTCGCTCACTTAGACAGAGAAAGGTCCACTTAATCCCTTTGAAGCAAACTTCAGTCAGCAGTATGTCAGGTAAGGAGTGAGAACTGGTGAGTGCCCCCAGTCTTCCCTCAGTATCAGACTCTCCATGTGCTGCATTCATCTAAAGGGAGTCATTAACATGTCTGAAGTGTTCAAGAGCTTTGTCACTCAAGAGCGTTTTTAATACCATGTTAATCTGCACTGAATTATTTCACAGAGACCTTCTTAAACCTCAAGCCAGACTGTCAGATTTGGTTTCAAACTGCTGAAAGACAACACCACACTTGAAAGATGCTATCAATCCATCTGTCTGTATAACAGCAGTAAATTACACTGATGTACACTTCTTTGGAGCGATAACATTAGTAAACTGGCAATTAAACTGCAGATGTTCGTGTTGTTCTATAAAAAATGTTTACAAAAAAATCTGTGCTAATAATAATACAAAAAAATAGTTTATGTGTGAGTTTGTCCTTCTATAATATCTGCTTCATTTTGTTAATTCGTTGTCTTCATTAGTGTCAAATTGATTGAAGATGTGCATGTAAGTCAGCGCAACTGTCAGCTTCTTTCATTATCAAATAGCTTGAACATTACATAAGGAAGAAGAACTGGAGAACTCAATTAAAAGTTGCCTGAAGAATATGTTGTCATTTTAACTTGTGGCGTTATAATTACAATGATTCACTAGGTTATGTCAAAACAACAGAAAAAAAAACTTGTGGCCTAATTTACTTTAAGTTTCCAAATATCTTAAATATTGTAAGTGAAACAAGTTATAGCAGACATTCACATGTTAGCAAGCTAAGCTAACATTTATTGGCTAGCATAATTGTGTAACTTGCAAAAACAATGTTATTTCTAACCATTCAGCACCCCAAACTTATTAGCACTTGTGGTATTATAATTACAATGATTTATTAGGTTACGTCAATACAACAACAGAAAAAGCTTCATGGGCTTAATTAAGTTTCCAAGTATCCTAAATATTGTAAGTGAAACAACCTATAGCGCGCATTAACCTGTTAGTTAGCTAAGCTAGTATTTATGTAACTTGCAAAGCACGTTATTTCTAACTAGTCAGTACCACAAATATATTAGTACTTGTGGCATTATAATTACAATGATTTAAGAGGTTATGTCAAAACAACAACAGAAACAACTCTATGATCTAAATTAAGTTTTCAAATTTCTTTTAGTTGAAACAAGCTACAACAGATGCTAGTCTTTTAATAAACTTAGTTAATGATTGTTGGCTAGCATAGTTCTGTAACTTGCAACAAATGTTATTGTCAGTTTTGGTAAAATTATAGCAAAAGTAGTAATAATACTTGAATTTATTGTCCTATCAGATCAACAACAGTGCAGAGAGGGGTGCTATGTCTGCAGTAACATATCATTTTTACAAGCAAGACAAAAAGATTAATTGGCTTTATTTCATTTTATATACAGTCAAAATATGAAAAAAGCATTGGACCTAAAAATATCTGTGTTGATTTTTTACAATAACATCATGTAAGTGACAGAATCTGATTGTTTAATCTCCTCTCAGAAGGCAAAAAATGATATATTTCTGATTACTTTCATCTGTTCTGCCCTATGTGTACTGAACAGATAATCACCAGAGAGAGAAAATCACCTTGAGATTCGGTCATAAATGGTATTTGCTGTCCAACATGGCTCTGAATTAGAGTAAATACAGTGGGATTAAGAATATGTGATTTCTTATCCGTGTATAAAGCCGAGGGCTTCATCCTGTCTTTGGTATTCTGAGACCAGAGATCAAGCTGCAGTATTAATCTATAATCGGAGGCTCAGGTGTTGGGATTTGAAATTCTCCTCTGAGTTCAAAGAAATGATTTTTTGAGTACATCTGTGCATTCTTTCAATCTCAGCCTCCTCCTTCAGGTCGGGGGCGTAGTAGTAAAAAGCCGCCTGGAAGCTTCTCAAAGACCTGCTGCTGCTTTGATCTGTCCTCAAGGTCACACACATATGCAGACATACAAAGCCACACAACTAAATTTCCCATATTCTTCTACACAAACCGTTGTACTTTCGACTGTGTGAACACAGAAGAGACAAAAACCATTGCAGGGAAATATCTGAGCGCACCTGTCTCGTTGAACTCCTCCTCCTTCAAAGGATATGATTTCCACATGAAATAAAGTCACTGCTGACAAGCTGCTGCAGACCTTTCAACTGTCCTCAACAAAGTAACAGCAGCTGCTTCTAAATCTACATTTTACTTTCAGCATAAACAAGTTCTAATGATTTAATTCAAGTTATGTAGTCACTGTAGGGACTTCTGACTCAGACCCTCTTGCAGCACAGGCGTCAGTCAAAGTCCTCAGTTATTAATAAGGCCCCCAGTCTGAGGACCAGTGAAGCTGGGGATTTGTAGACACTCATTAAGTAGAAGCAGGCATGAATCTGTTTATATACTGCATTTGGACAGAAGAATGTGTTATTTCTGCAGAGCTGCAAATGCTTTCAGGCATTAGGTAACATTTCCATAAATAATTCAGTCATTTCATACAGCTATTTAATTTACACTTTAAATTAGGCATCTAGATTAAATATTCTATGTGCATCGTGTGTGCGCACCATCCTCACCTGGTATAGACGCCATTCTTCCGACAGAAAGAGTTTTTCACAGAAAGCCGTCGGTTGTTGAGCTCCAGAGCGGGAAAACGGCCTTCATCCAGGCTGACCATGTCTCCGTGGGTCAAAGCGTTACAGTTGGAGTTATTACCTGGACACAGGTACAAAGACACTGTGTGACCACAGGGCAGACGAACAGGCAGGTTAGCGTCCAGAAGGATATGTAGAGCTCATTTATGATCAGTGAGTGGATAAATAAACTTTACAAATAAAACAGTAAATAGAAACATTGTTAGAAAAAGATGGATGACTTGTGCAGCTTTTTATTGCAAATTATGTGTTAACTGTATGCCTTTCTGATATTACAGAACAGCATTTGGAAGTTAAACTTTAAAAGCTGTGCAGTCAATCCAACTCCAGCAAACATTCAGCTACAAATTCTTGAGACTTTCATCAATAATTCATAATTCAGGGGAAAATATGTTTATTTGCTGTCTTGTCAAAAAAAGTTAGCTGAAAAGGTCGATACAACAAAATATCCAGCTGAAGGCTGCAGTTGGTTAGCTCAGAGACCAAAGGGAACACCTAGTCGCCTGGAATGTGGATTTCATTTTCTTCATAGAGAAAGCATTGCGAGCTGTTTCCATCTCTTTCCAGTCTTTGTTAGCTGATCTAAACACTTTTCTAGCTGCAGTCTTCTACTGAGCAGACAGCTACACAAGCGGCATCGATTTTCACATCTAACTCTCAGCAAGGAAGCTCATGAAACTGCCTCCCAAAATGCTGAAGTATTCCTTTAAGCATGATTCATCGAGGCAAGTAACAAGTCTAGTCAAGATGAGACATAGCATGCACAAAGACTCAAAGACACTGTGAATCCTGCATGAATGGTGAATAAAATAACTATTTTTTGTGATTCTTTGTAATGATAAATAAAAGACACTTTAAACTCAGAGTGGCAGTTTTATTAAGCAGCTCTGCAAAGGATTAATGTTTGGGGAGGATATTGCATGCAGTGTTATGGGTTAAAAACACTTTGATGGTGCCACAGCCAGGCCAGGACCTCTGTGGCTGCTCCGGGTCTACTTGTGGTCAATTGGCAATTACGCAAACACATGGGGAAAGAAAAAAAAAAAAAGGAAAATTAACTTAGTAAGTCCAGTAGACTGGGGCAGATTCCTAGCAGGGAATATGGAGGCTTTGACAGTGTCTTTGTGTTGGAGGGAGAAGGAACCTCTTGTTTTTCCTCTGTCAGTACGAATGATGGGCAATGACCCGCAGGGACCCCTTCCCTCCCCTGCCTGGCAGCTAAACAGCCAAGGCAAAAGTGCTGAGCTGAGGGAAACACCCGCTGATGTCAGAGTTGCATTGAATGAACAAGCATGGCTCTCTTCTCAGCCTCTCTGCTCTTCAGTTTTCTCAGCTGATGGTCAGATTCATTCAAAGTCAGAATGCAGCACTCTCCGAAAAGTTTTTTTTTTCTTTTAAAAGTGCAAATCGATTTAATGAGTGTTTGGAAGCAAAACGCAGAGTTTCCACCACAGTTAATTGCAAATTTCTGTGCACTCACCTGATTCAGACTTTTTTGCATACTTCTTGCTCTGTCCTCTGATAATGAGGATGAAAACCAGAAGCAGGATGAAGATGAGCCCCACCAACGCCACCACCACCAGGAACCACCACTCCTCGTAGAAAGGAGCCACTTTCTGGGCTGGATAAAACATAGAAAATTGAAAATGCATGCTTGTTAAAAACATGTGGACACTCTTCTATGAAGTCTTAAAAGACCTGAGGGAATTTAATTAAGTCTGAAAGTTAATAGTGCTCAGTTCATTCAATTCTATTAACAAGTACATGAAAGCTCACCAGATATGGAAGGAGAAGGTAGACTTGGAGAGCCATAGCCGTAGTCATTCACGCCAATTACCCGGAAGTCATAACTGATGCCTTGTTTAAGTATCTCCATGTTGAATGTATGTGATGTTGCATCCTTAGGGATATCCTTGATTAAGATATCCCACAAACCCTCATCTGTAATGGAATTTAAATTATAATTTTAACCCAAGAGGAATATGAGAGAATTATTTAAGGACCAAACTATTTAAACAATGTCAGTATGTCATTGCCAACAGGTTGTTTGTTTCTTTGATATAAGGCGCCTGTCTGACTCCTAGCTCTCAGGGTAATTGATAATTCCTTCAAATATTACACAATCCATCAATTTCACTGCTCACGTAAAAATTTACAGCAACCAAATCAACAACATAAATAACGACATGGCCATATTTCAAATGAAACAGAGTTAAATGGTTCACAGCTCGCTGCGGAAATCCTGCCAGGGATCGTTTATTAGACATTGCTGCTTGTAAATACCAATGTACGTCTGATGCTTTTAATGGCCTACACAAACATAAACAAGCACAAGAGTTCATCTGGCATGCTCTGAACTTTTTAAAGTTTTTTTTAAAAAAACTGAAATAATTTGATCTGTGGGCATTAAAAAAAATCGTCCTGAGAGCAAAATCTGTTGGATTGTGAGCAAGAAAAGAAGAGGTGCATCTGGGAAAAAGTCTTTACTAGCCTTTTCACAAAATTTCTGCCCTATGAATCATTATCCAACAGACCCAACACCCACCAACCCGTTGTCAATCACAACTGAAACAAGATGCCGATTGTCTTCAACTGTGATGACATAATCAATAAGCTATTAAAATCCCGGGGACGCAGAGTCTGGCCAGCTGATGTTGACATTTAACACTGCTTTCCTTTTGTCAAACTGTCACATGAGCTGGGGATCATCTAAGACTCCCACCTGAGGGTCTGGC
Organism: Melanotaenia boesemani; assembly: GCF_017639745.1. Lineage (NCBI taxonomy): Eukaryota > Metazoa > Chordata > Actinopteri > Atheriniformes > Melanotaeniidae > Melanotaenia > Melanotaenia boesemani. Next base: position 8,072,217 of record NC_055702.1, read on the forward strand.
CTCGATGACATAGCGTGTTATGGGAGCACGTCCTGGATCCCCGCTGGTCCAGTGAATCGTCAAGGCCGAACTGTAGCGTGTGATAAAAGGCTCTCCAGGGGGTCCCGGGGCTCCTGAGGAGGAATAATAACATTTTAAAGTAAATAATCAAAACAGAGTTACATTTGAATTAAAAATAATAATTATAATAATAATAATCTTAGCTACCTTCCCCGGGTCCAGTGGTGATGTTGGCTTCCACCTCAGGCCCATAGATGAAGGTCTTAGCCCGGATGCGGAAGTTGTACGTGACACCTTCTGCCAGGTCTCTGAGCTTTAACCAGAGCGGGCCGCTCCCCTTCACGTCCACCGTCACCGTCTTACTGACGCCTGGGGGGGAGGGGGAGTGAAGACAGTCGGCACAGGCCACTGAAGACTCTGGACAAACACACCACATTTAAAGCAGGTCTTACACAGGCCAGGCAATGTAGGTGCACACTCAACACAGGCAAGAACCCACATACACAAACAGAGTGATGGAATTAGTAGTGGGAAATATGCTCGCAATCCGTCACTGTAGTTGGGATGATAGCAAATATATAAAGGATAATAAAATATGTGCTGTTTTGGTTAATGTGATGGTTTGCCTAAAGCTCAAGAAAAAAAAGTAAGACACGCCACAAGATTTTACCAAGTTTGATTTGAATAATCAAGATATCCTGTAGTGTCCTGCAAGTCAAAAGTAGAGGTCGACCGGAATGAGTGATTACCATCTACAGGTGTTAAGGGTTCGTAGACCAGACGGTAGCCTTCAATGATGCCGTTAGGGAAGGTGGGCTCGCCCCAGGACACATTTACTGAGGTGGTGGTCAGCTCGCTGAAGTGAATGAAACTCGGGGCACTTGGAGCTGGAATGTAAAGAGGTCAAAGATCAGAAGACATGTGTTATCAACAGAAGTGTGTGTGTAAGGAGTTTTTGGGTTTTGTTTTTATCAGGGACAAACCTTTTGGACATAAGATAGAAAAAGGAGTGATGTGTCCGTTTCTGTCAGAGATTACTTTGATCAAAGCAAACGATAAAGGTTAGCCACAATCACATACTCATGTAAGAAAGGGGCAGAAAGGCCATATCTGCAAGTTAGAAGATATAAGACTTCTGCAAACCTATTTTCTGTTAATGCAAAACACTCTGTGTGTTTGGTTTTTACATTTTGTTGTTGAGGTTACTTTGGGTGAATTGAGACTGGCTACCTGATAGGTGTGGAAATATTAACATCAGCTCCACCTGGAGGCTCTTCAAAGCTTACCACTATGTGTGCTTGCCAAAGTTATACTTTCCTTTTAGTGGTATTTACATCTGCAGGTTTAAACAGCTCCGACTGTAGCTTTTCTTACTGCAAGTAAAGAGCCATAACTGAGAAAGTGTTGATGCTGCTTTTCTGCGACTGACTCTTACAGTACTGTCTGAGAGCTTTGGGATTGACTCTGCGTCCTTGTTCACTAACAGAACAGCTCTGATTGGGTCAACAGCGCAGTTTCGCTCACACAAGAGCAGGTTAAAAGGCTCTTTTTCAGCAACAAATACTGCCTGACCCAGGTCATAGTAATTCACAGTCACAATGACTGGACTCCAGACCCCATTACAGCAGGCTGAGCTTGCGCCTCAAACACAGCTTGCCCTGTTTTCTTTCAACATGTCGTGCAGGAGCTGAGACGCTCACTGAAGACAAAGCCTCTTTGTCTTCTAAAAGGATGGGATAGCTATCTCCCTAATGCTCCACCCTCCTCCTCTCCCCTCCAGCTTGTCATCTGCTTCCTCTTCATATAACAGCGACCACTGAAAGGAACTTTTTTTTTTCTTTTAAAAATAAGATTATTATTAGTCCAAGACAAATTAGTTAAGTGTACCAAAATTAGCTTTTTTTTCCACATGAGATTTGGGAGACAAATATTGTTTTGACGTGTTTGCAGAAGGGGATACTAGCAGAAATTCCCATGAGGCAGAGCTCAAAGAAAGTGTGAAAGAAAGAGAGTCATGCTCTGCAAACAACCTGCCTGCAGACTTCAAGCTTGCTGAAGACACTTTCTACCATCAACTGTTTAGACAAAACACCTAATTCAATGAACAAATTTGCAGTGCGTCAGCTGATTTGAAACTTATGCTTACTGTGTGGTTTTGCTAACATGGTTTGGCATGCTGACAACTGTGATTAGCATCATCGTCATATCAAATTGTTTCCTCATGGTTGGCTCATCTGCTTTGAGAGAGCTCTCAGGGTTCTCCAAACTAACATCATCACCGCTACCACCAGCACAGAATTATGACTAATGAATGAACATAGCTGTACACACTGATTTATTGGCTGTAGTCATGTCACCCATTTGTCTGGTACGTCTCCACAGAGTTTTCATTCATTATATACAGAAATATTAGCTTTGCCTGATCTCAGCTGTTTGTGTTCATTCATACTAATTCAGGGCTTTGCGTGTCTGTTAGCGAGTAGTAGCAGCATGTACCCGCTTGCTGAGTACGTCCCCTTGTCGGTGGGCTGCGGGGTCCGTCCCCAGCGGCGTTGAAGGGAGCCACGCTTATCATGTAGGTAGTGTATCCAGTCAGGTTCTTCAGCTTCACTCCTGCTTCAGGCATGAACAGAGTTCGCAGACGCTCCGTGTCGTTCTTACGCTGGAACTCCCAAAAGTAAATCTACATGGAATAACACGGGCATAAATAAATAAATACATATTGAGAAATGCCAATGGTGCTTTCTGCTTCTATAAAATTCCTGTTTTAAACTCTCTGCAGGGATAGGATTTTTTTTCATTCCTGCTAATGTTTTTCTGGGCAACAGACTAAACCTTTTAATGAAAGCTTCTCTGGAAAACATGGTTAGCTAAAAGTGTAGCAATGTCCATTTAATAGTGATTAACATCTGACAGATTTAATCTCCTGTGAAGTGAAATGTGAATATTTAATGATATAAGCAGAACATATCTTTGTAAGCATATATGACGTTGTATTACAAAAGTGGGTCTATAAAACAAGCTGTTCTGAGGCCAGCAGGCAGTCCAGGGGGCGGTGGGATCTGACCTTGTAGCCCTGGATGTCTCCATTCTGTGCATCCACGGGTGGAGGGTCCCACGTCACATCCAACTGGGTGGCTGTTGCAGACTGAATTGCAACATTCTGCGGTGGGGCTGTGGGTACTGTCATGTCACACAAATTAAACATACATTAAAAAAAAAGAAGAAAAAAAATCTTTATCTTTATGATACAGAGCAGCACTGTTTAATACACCTTAAACAAATCAAAACAATAAATAAAATAAAACCTTAAAATAATAAATAAATAAATGATAACAAAACTGTCATTGCTCCATTATAGCTTTGAACACAGAGTCCTGTGTCTGCATTACCCCGTTGAAACACGCTACATGCTGCTCTGTCACCATCTCTTAGTTTCCCTTCATTTCTCTCTTTATCAGTGATTGGGGAGTAGAAACAGTTTAATTCATGAAAGAAAAAATACGTTTGTGTGTGTATGTTATCAGGAAGTATGAGAAATAGATTTTCTAATGTGTCCCTGAATATACAATGAAGGTAATTGCTAGGTAATCATTTTACTTAATCAAAGTGCAGCCATCAACCGACATTTTACTGGCTTAGGGTTTTAGGCTGATATCTCTGGCTCTGCATTAGATTGGCTTTCTTCTAACTTATCAGATAAGACTTCCTCTGTTATGATGAACAACTTAATTTCTAATAGTACCATTCTCACATGTGGGGTTCCACAGGGTTCAGTCCTGGGCCCAGTACTACTTTCAATGTAGATTCTTCCTTTGTCTGGCCTAATTCAATCTCTTGATGACATTTCTTATCATTTCTATGCTGACGACATTCAGCTGTATGCTCACTAGAGAGAGCTCAGAGAAGAGACAGTATACAAAACAAATGCCAAATTTGATGTCGCTGGAGGCACCTCAGTGAGAACATCTTCCAAAGTTCAGTGGTGGAGCTTTAAAACAATCAGACACTTGCTTCTGTTTGTTTAGCTGCTAAGTCCAACAATAAAGAAAAATCTAGGTGTAATATTTGATTTTTCTGTGTTTCAACTCGCACACAAAACCTTTTTTTTTCCTGTGTCTTTCACTTAAAAATTTTGATAAATTATGACATATGGTCTCAGTAGATGAAATGGGAAAAGTTATTATTGGACAAATCATCTCTTTCACCGCTCTAAAGTATACAAAAGCCTGCTGTAAGACTATTAACTCACTCTAGCAAATGCTCTTCCATTACTCCAATGCTATAAACCTTACATTGGCTCCAAATAGATTTTGGGATTTATTTTAAAATATCTGTTTAACATTCAGAGCTCTAAACTAAAGGGTCCAGATTATATATCTCAGCTTTATATAAAATACACTGTGCTCACTGTCTTTATTTATAAGCCATTAGTTGTTCCCCCCTACATGACTGAAGACTAGGAGGGACTATACTAATTAGCCATCTGCTAATCACCTAACACTGAACAATGACTAGCTTAAAAGAACAGTTTGGTAGGTAATGTGTATTCAGCAACTCCCATATTTTCCTCTAGTTTTTCACCCATTTGTAACTTCCACATTCCTAATGAGAAGAGACGGCATTACAGCTTAAAAAGTAGAAAAAATCTTTATTTTTTTAAAGAAAAATTATAAGCAAAGTTGTTGCATCTTTCTAAATGGGATTACCTTAACCTATACTAAGGGTGATGAAGTAATTTATTATATATAGATGATGGTGAACAAGAGGACAGGAAATGCACATACCTGCCTCCCCGACAAACACCTCCTGCGGTGGGCTGGTAGGCCCCTCACCCACGGCGTTGTACACACTCATGCGTATCTCATAGCGCTTGTGTTTACTTAGCTCTGGGGTAGAATTAAAAATTTGGAAAAAAATAGAAAATAAAAAGTAGAGGTTAATCTGTACTTCTAGTTCTGACTTTCAAAGAAATTTTACTGTTAGTTAAGGTTGCCACTGCTTCTCCTTTCAATAGTGATGACATCAGCTGACCTAGTTTCTTCTCCCAAATCCTTTCACCTCCCACCAGGGACACAGACAATTAGCTGAAGTCAGTAATTAAATACTAAGAGTCCCTCAATGGCTTTTTACCCACCCAGACAACAAAATTACAAAGAATTAAACTTTATTTAATTTATTTATTTGTCTTTCTTTTCTGCTTTGTATAATCTTGCTTGAAGAAATAATTTCTGTTTTAATTACAAATCCCTGCAGAGACACTGTAATTATGAAGATGCTGATTTCTGTAGTGTGGAGGTTCAGGAGATATAGATAGATAAGTATGTGTAACCATCCACTTTTGTAGTCATTATCCAAATAAGATGAAAAGTGCAAACCAACAAGCATGTCTGACAATCCGTTTGTAGCTACTCTGTTATCAAAATTTACCATTTACAAATTCTCCACTTCCCTCAGCAGAAGTGTTTGCACTTATGTGATGTACTGTAGCTATAAACAGCTAAATGTGTTCATTTGCTTGACACTCAGCAATCTCTTTATCACTGTTTGAAAGGACTGGAGACGTAATTTGATTCAAGAGAAAGGAAAAAAAAAAAAGTCTTTCAGGGTTTAATGAAATAGCAGACGTATGTGTTCATGTTTGTATTTTTTGTCAGACATAACAAAACTTACTGTCCAACTCGTACTGGATGAGAGTTGAATCACTCAGGTTCCGGATGCTGTAGGGGGCTGCAGTAGATATGAAGAAAGAAGAAGTGATTAAAGAGATAAAATGAAGGGGTGGTAATGCAGAAACAGCACAATTAGGTTTCAAAGTCCAATACTTTCATTGTTAAGAAAGTCAGGATTATTATCTTGGGGGAAAAAAAACCCTCACACAATCACAGTGATCATGACTCTGAATTAGCTCCAGAATGATTCAACAAGAGTAAAATTACAGGCTGTGTAGTCGGGTGGTAGAAACATAGCGGCTCCTGAGTAAACCTAATAATAGCCTGCGGCTGATAGCCACTGATCACAAGATGAAATGTTTTGCTGTGAAGTGTCGAGACCGGTGGGGAGATCTTGGCAACAGAGTGGGCCTGTGTGACAGTTTTTCTGTAATGGAAATAATGGTGTTGCTGACATAGGAATAATCAGCTGGAACGGTGACTCTTATAATTATGTGTTACTGAAGAAAAGTGCAGAAACTGCATATTTTTCTCAAAATACTTTTGCTGAATTTATTTTTGAGGTTGCTGGTCGCTTCTTTATGCTTCATTGTGGCTTTTTCATAATGTGCATTTCAAAGGATCTTCTAAATGGAAACAGAGTGGAAAATTTATTTCCTTTTAGTATTCAGAAGTGGAATTTGCTGTGTTAGGAGTGCTTATTTCCTCACCAGTGAGTTCAGCCCAGGCCGACACACTGTTGACCGTATGAATGTAACTGCGGAGACGGTCATACAGCAGCTCACGGTAGCGGATCCGAAATCCCAGTGAGATTCCATTGATCTTTTCTTCAGAGGGTGGCTAAGAGAGGGGGGTAAATTTGGAGTTAAAAACAAACAAAAGAAAAGCCTTAAAGGCAGCATAGGAAACTGATTGTTTCACAGCGAGGCTCAAGTTAATTACCGTGTGGTTTATCTCTAAGAGATTTACAGTAATTGAAACATGCAGACAGAAAAATATCTCCTCTCAGACTGAGAGCTCATCCACAGGTTGACTAATGCAGTGAAATCCCCCATGGTTGAACATGAGAGGGCAAGTCCATGGAGGAGAGGCATTGAGAAAAAACAAGTACCTCTCTATCCCCATAAACTCCACAAGTGTTCTCCATAAAAAGTCAAATAGTGTCTGGGAGCCTCCTGTTTTCCTCTTTATGAGCTGTTAATTCAGGTGTGAGTGTGGAAGAAGGTGCTTTTATTTTATTGTGTGTAAAAGTCTGAACTCTGTAAGTACAGGGCTCGCTGCGTGCCATCCTTACTCTCTTATTAGAGCCAACTTTCTCAGACTCAAACGCATCTTGGCTCTTGCAAACAATGAAAACAAGAGAACTCAGTCTGCTCTCACCTGCCAGCGGATCAGCACCGACGTCGTTGTGTGTGGCGTGACGGAGAGAATGGTCGGCGCTTCGTCTGGCGCTGGGGAAATAAAAACGAGAGCGATTAGCTCAATTGACCTGAAAATGTGCACAATTCAAGGTGCTAAATCTGTCCGTGCATTGTGGCATTCAGGGGAGCGTAAACACATCACGGCCAAAACAGAAGATGCATTGACCGCTGAGTAGAGAAAAGCAGTTTGCAAACTTTTTGCTGCTGCCAAAGTTTTCAGGAAGCCCCACTTATCTCATGGCAATCCAGATGGTGCACACATGAATCACATGGTGCTACTGCCAACGGTGATAAACTAATTCATGCAGATGCTGAACTTCTATGTTCAGTAACTGTAAAAAGAAAAAAAAAGGAATGAATTTGGTTTCTACTCAATATTTTAATTGTAATAAACTGTCACATTTGATACAGGAATGCCATCAGATAGAATTGAACTGCAGCATGTAGAGTAATTAGTGTTACACTGTAAAATCTAACAAGTTGACTTTACTGAAAAACAAATGTAAATTTGTTGCCTAAAAGAAAAAAAAAGTTAAATCAAGTGTTAAAAACTAATGTGGAAGGATTTGAGTTTGTTGAACTTAAATGAACTAATTCAATTTAAGTATGCTGTAAATACATAAAAATAGTTGTGTAGTGGGCAGATCACACATTTCCTTAGCTAAGCTGAATAAATATGGATTGGGTCACAATGAATTCATGATATCATGATATCATTATTCATGATAACGGAGAAAACCAACAAGAAAAAAGTAAAAGTAAAAAAAAAGGATACTTTGAGACATTTTAGTTTTTATTATTAGAAAAAATGGTCATGATATAGTTTATTTAAACCCCCCAAAAATACTGTCAAAAGCTACCTGATAATTGAATTGATAATTATTAAGCTACTGTATTAAAAGTACAAAGTTTCATACAATGAATACCTCTCATTTATGGTTTTAAAATAAAAGTCAAGAGCATTGTGCACCAATCCCCTCGCCCTTAACCATTATTACATAACCTTATTTACAATAATTCAGCTTAAGTGCATTAATTCAGTGTTTCTCAGTTCCAGTCATCAAGTACCACTTCTTTGCATGTTTTAGATGCTTTCCTTCTTCAACACACCTGATTCAAATTCAGATAGGACCTTGTCGTCAGGTTCTTTGCAAGCCTCTTAACGAGTCATTCATTTCAGCCAGGTGTTACAGTGTGGAAACACTGAATTAATTTATTCAACCTTTTACTCCAAAGAACAAATTACCTATTCAAGATGAGTCTTATTATCAGCTTAATTAAAATGAAGTTATATCTACTAAATAAATTGTATTAAAGCCAAAGTTATATTTTACGGTGTATATTAGAGTCTTTGGTTGAGTTCGTCCCCTGAATTCTTTGTGTTTTTGTTATGCTGCTGTGAGTTTGATCACCATTTTACCCGTTTTTTTTTTTTTTTTTGTTTTCTTTTCTATAACATAACTATACAGTCAGACCCAGATACAAGACATGGAAGGCAAGTTTTCACAAATGAGGAACTGGAATCTTTTTCCCCCCTTGCTTAGAATGGTTCCCAACTGGGTATAATGACCCAGAAGCAGCTCAGTAGCAGTCATGATAAAAGCTGATCAAATCTTCCTAAAGTAAGGAAATGAGTTACATTTCTTCCTTCACAATTTTCTTTAGAAAAAGAAAGTTGCATATACAGCTGTCAAAGGATCATTTGATAAATATGAGGAGAGAAGGGTGAGTGTGAGCAGCCTGTGACAACAAAGTTTTTGAGCTTTTTTCTTTCTTTTTTACATTATAGACCTTGATAATAAATACTTCATATAATAACTTATTATACTAATACGAACTATATGGTAGAGCCTCTGTGTAAAAGAATTCAAATGAGTATCTAAAGCACTTTTTAATATTTATTAAATCTCTTGTGGTTTCTGCAGACCCACATCACAGCTTATTATAAGTGTGGTTGGATTCTCGTTGCAGCAAAGTCACTTTTTTCTTGGTCATTATGAATTCTTCTTGTCATCTTTTCTTAACTCTATGAGCACTGGAAAAGAAAATGGGGAGAATTTTCTTTTAGTATTTGACTGTAATCATAAAATTAGCTGTAAAAGGTTGCCAAGAAAACAACCAAGCAAAGCTTGAGCTAGACAAACACATAAATATGGAAACAAACGGAGGAGAAAACAAAAGACCAAATACAGGTCATCAACTCATAAACAAAACAGAGAGAGGAGGGAAAACTTACTCAACTTAATAACAGATTAAAGTAATTGGTAACAGATGGAAACACTGTGTGAATCAGAAACCAAAAGATTAGAAATGAAATGACAAACTGGACACAAGGGAGGGGTTATTTTAGAATAAAACTGGAAATATTACAAAGAATAAACAAAGCACAAAAACAAAGACCACAAAATATAGTATCATGCAGCATCTGGTGCATTACCATATTAATTTATTCTGCACAACAGCTCGACATTTTGAAATAGTTTATGTTTGTTGTTTCTTCCCCCTTTTCTCCAAGACTGTCATTGGGATTTTGCCTACTTTTTTCAGGAAATTTCACCAGAAAGTTGGAACATTTAGACAGTTCAAGAGGGATGTGGACATCCTGCATTTCACTATAGAGATCAGTAACTAAAGAAAATGCTGCTAAGAAGTCACTAAACACTTCTGATTGGTTAAGTATTCTCAGCATTTTACTTCCACATTTTCCCTCATTTATCTCACTGTAAATCTCCACTATAGATTTTAGCACAGCCCTGTGAGAAGGTGCCACATTGCCAATTTGTGTAATGTCTCTGTCTGTGCTGTAGCTCAGACAGAATCACTCAAACAAACCAGCAGAGTAATAATATTCATGAAAGAGCTGCATAAATGCAGTCAACTGGACTGAAAGAGTCTTTGTCTTCCTTAAAAACACTTTAAGCCTTAAGTACTTTTGATTCAATTAAAACTTAAATCAGACAGCCAAAGAGACTCTAGGAAGCCACTTAGATATGCCAACAATCACTCCCCATAAAAAGCAAAAAACTTGAAAAAAGAATTAAAATTTCATCCTTACCATCCTGTAGAGTTGTGATGGCTTCACTCTCCTCACTGTACTCACTGTCCCCTATGTCATTGGTTGCTTTTACTCTGAACTGATAGGACGTGAAGGGCTTTAGCCTTTGGGATAGGAGCACAATAAAATGCATCAATCTTGAGGATTTATTACAGCACTAAATCTTAAAAACACTGTCTCACTGTGAAACAAGTAATACAAGCGAGAAAACTAGCAGATTACTTTGCTCGCTTTAAACCAAACTGGAAACTTTATATTGTTTATGTTCCAGGCCATAAACTCAAAAAATGTTATTCCATAAAAGAATAATGTTGATTTGCAAGTTGAGAAAATGTTAAACCGAACGTGACAAGAAGGGGATATTAAATGATAAAGTGACGTGTGATATTTTTTTTATGATCCATTCAATCTAAAGAGAAAAAACAAAGAAAACATTATGCTACTAAAAAGAGCAAGAGCTGTTTGAACTCTACCTGGATACTATGTAAGAGCTAGCCTCGTGGTTAACTGAGGCAGAGTGGACTGTCCAGTTGTTCTCAGGAAGCTCTCTCAGCTGCACAGTGTAGTAACGCACAGGGGAAAGGCCATCGCTCCCTGGCTCCCACGAAAGGAAGACCTGGCGGGCTTGAACGTTAGCCTGAGGGACCCTGGGACGGCTTGTTGGCTGGGGTCGAGCTGAAAGAACCAGAAAAGCAAGTGAGGATGTGAGGCTTCCAGTAGATACCCACTGGGCTAAGACACTCTTTATGAGAACAAAATGAACAACAGAAGGTGAAAGTGCAACTTGTTTGTTCACAAACTTAGAATTATGGTTACCTCTTTTCTCCGTGGTGACCACCAACGCCTCAGCCGGCTCACCCCAGCCCTTCCTTGTCTGCGCTGTGATCCGAAACACATAAACGGACTCTGGCTTGAGGTTGGTCACCATGTACTGGCGAGCGCTGGGGTTCAGAACATCCACTGTGGCTGTGTTGCTGTTGGTGGAGTTCAGGTGGTAGGTGATCTGGTAAGCTGTGGAGGAGCAAGAGAAATAAACTTTTTTTTGTGTGTTGATTTCCCTAAATATAGGAAGAGTCAAGCTGTGCTACAAGCAGCTTTTTCATTTCTGACTCCATTAGCAGCTGCTCTTGCATGCTACTTTATGGGTCTGACACACTATGGAATTAAAACTGATTTATCCACCAGATGTTTGATGAATCAAACTCTCACAAGGAAATCCCAAATTAACTTACAAGGGAGTCCAACTCCCTTTTCAGCGATGCCGGAAAAAACCAAGATTTAATATTCCCTACTGAACATTGTCTTGTCCATTTAGTTTAAAAAACCCATCATAACCGATATGATGGGAGTCATCAGGAGCTGCATCTGTGAGCCTGATGCATTTTAAGACTCTGTGACTCAGAATATAGAAATAAAATATTTCCAAATGTGTTACTAACCAAGTATGATCCCGTTGGGCTGAGCAGGGGACTGCCATATAAGCCTGACAGAGTTTGTGCGCACTTCAGGGAACAGGATTCCCACTGGAGGTCCGGGTACTGCAGGGAAGCAGCAGATATACACTCTAGAATTCCAAGTCTTTTTAGACTTAACACATATCCCACTTTGTTTTCTCTTGACTTATATGAAAATAAGAAAATCTGCATGTACATAACTGTAATGCACAATGTTGGTCATCCCTACCATCATCTAAAGTCCTCTCCAAGATGGGTGGAGAACTGGGCCGTCCATCTCCAATCCGTGTGAAAGCCAGAACCTTGATCTCATAGAGGACATATTTCCCCAAACCGGTCAGCTGGACACTGTGGGTGGTGTTCCCCTCCACTGTCCAGGATCGGACCACACTGTCAGAGTCCTTCTCTTTGTACACCACCTGATCAGGTGAAGAGACAGTTTAGGAAAAGAGACTTTGAAAATGAAGAACAAACTGCTGCTGTGCTGATTTCTGCAGAGCCTTAAAATAACTGACATTTCTGCCAATTAATCGGGGCTCTTTGGCTGCTCAGAAAATAAATACTGAACATCTGTAAAACAGAAAAAAACAAGCACACCCAACCTTGTAGCCTAGTATGAGACCATTCCTGTCAGGCTCTGGGACTTCAAACCAGCGCACCAGGATGCTGCTGGAAGTTGTGGCAAAGGCAGACACATTGGTGGGTCCACTCGAGGGAACTGGAAAATAATAAAAGATAAAAAAAAGGGTGAAAACATTGCACCTGGAAAAGTTTGTGTGTTTGAACTTTTGTATTCTTCAGGCCAACAGAAAATGTAAAAGAAAAATACTAAACAATAGGACCCTTTTTGCCTCCTTGGCATTCATCCTAAGATTTAATGCTCCATTTCTAAGAATTTGCTGGAGTGTGTGGAAAAAAAGGGCAAAGAAATTCCACATTTGTGTCCACGTGTTCTCAGTTTCCTCAGACTCCTTCCATTCTACTTCATTCAGAGTGATAAGATGCTGAAGTGAGAGAGGTAAACGCAGTGTCTGCCTAAATCTCAGTGGGTTATGAAGAGGGACATCAGACTAGAAAACAATCTGCTCACACATATGGCAAAGTGTGAACTGCAGGTTTTTTTTTTTCTTTTTGCCTTTAATATGACTAATAATGAAGATAATTTGCACAGATGCCTGAAATGCAGTTATTTAAAAATGATTCAGGCTGCCTTCATTTGCAGCAAACTTGTAAAAATGTGAGACATTAGGGGAATGCAGTCCACTCAATAAAAGAGCATTTCTGCTTATTTCTCTAACAGATCAATGCTATCTTTTTGTAATCCTAAGAATACAATGCAGTGTGTATATTATATGTAGACAACCATTTTTTTTAACAGACTGACAAATGGGATGCTCACTCACCAGACTCCCTTGTCCTGCCTCTAACTGGCTGGCTCCAGGGTCCCATCCCGATGCCATTGACAGCCTGGACCCTGACCTCATACTCCATCCACTCCTCCAGGTCCTCGATGGTGAATTCTCTCTCCAGGCGATCAGAGATGATATGGGTCAGCCCACGACCCTGTGAGCCCGCGCGGTAATACTGAACCCTGTAGCCCACTTGCTCGGCATTCCCATTGTATTCCCATTCAGGCAAAGGCTGGACATTAAGAGAAGGAATAGATCAAACCAAAGAAGTATGTCTGACTGGATACAGAATGTAAAGTGTTAGGAGATTACCATCCATCGCAACCAGAGGCTGGTCTCGCTAGCAGTGCGCAGGGTGACGTTAGCGGGGGCCATGTCAGGAGGAGCTGGAAGGGTCTGGATCTTCCTTGAAGGCTGGCTTGGAGGACTGGTGCCCACTATGTTGACCTGACGCATGCGGAATCTGATGTTTGGAAACAATACATTCTTATAATGCAACTTGTGCAAAAAAAATAAGCATCCTTATAGAGTTTTATTGCATTTGAAAAAGATCAGAGCAAAAAAAATTAATATTCTCAAGGAAAAGGCTCATTTATGTTACAGTCTTAATATGCATTGCAACAAAATTCTGCATTTTACGGCAGTAAAATAGAAAGTGGCAGCACTGATGTTGAAATGATGAGAACTACAGTTGTTGTAGGCCTACAGGGATCCACTCGGTGAAGTGTTAATTGAATATATTGAATGTGATCATGGAAAACGAGCAGGCTGCATCAATATTAACATCATACGCAGAGAGAAAAAAAGTATTTGAAAGTTATATAAACCCAATGCATCTTGCATTCAAATGAAAAGAATATGAAATAAGATAAGCAACTGGGATAAACAGAAATTAGCTGAGATATAAATGTTTATACACATTCTGCACAAGCTTAATATCAAGATAGTGTGATCATGAGCTGATTCATACCCAATTACTATTCAGTACACAGTACAAATACATAGTCCAATGTGAAAGAAGGGTTTAGGAATGACTGTTCTAGTTTTTAAAAGCCTCTTTTTCAGGGGCTGCAATGTTGACTGGAAGACAAAAAAAAACAAAAAACATCCTTGTCAAGGATGTCTGCAGAACATCCACAGAAGACATCAGTGATGGATGATCTTGTGGTCCTGAGAAAATCTCAGAGAAACAAATGCAGAAGGTTTATATTAGTAAAAACCATTTGTAAGCTTCATGAACAGAAAGAAAATAAAAATTCTGCAGTGAAGTCGGTAATCTGAGCTCAACCCTGAAGACAATGTTATGGGAAGGAAAGATCAATGATTAAACAACTGAAGGACGTGGCAGTAAAGACTGAGCAAAGCATCACATTGCATGAATCCAGTCTTAGATGATATTCATGGGTTCAAGTCTGCAGGAGGTCCTTACCTGCAGAAGACTCTTCACAATGTATTAATGTTTCATTTATGGTCATGTTAATGTGTCCGATTATCTTTGAGCTGCTTAAAAAGGGAGCTCTGAGGGCTGCAAGTCTGAAACACTTGTGAATAATGTGAAATTAAAGCTGAGAATCAATTATATATGGACTGAACCATATGTTCTACCATCACATTATGTAAGCTACATGCTAATTTTGCAGCAACTATGAATTACAATAAGATAAATAATAAGGATTAGTAAAGAAAGATGACAGTTTTTATTGATCTACCTGTAAAAAGTGTATGGGTTGAGAACCGGCACTTCTAAGGAGCGAGCCTCAGGTTCGTTGGACACTTGGTGGACCATCGTCCAGTCCTCGTTTTCTCCTACAGCACCCACCTGGGACCAAGACAGCAGAGGGATGACAGTCCATCTACATGTCTGCAAACCTCTCAGCCTTTGAAGTCAATCAGAGGTTCATCCAAACTTGAAGATGAGAGTGTGAGTTAATCTATCGTGGCTCACCTGGGCCTCCACCAACCAACGGGAAATGGAAGTTTTGCCATCATAGCCAGGTTTGAACTGCAGCATGACAGAGCGTGGGCCAATGTTGGAAATTGCAAGGTTGGTAGGAGGGCCAGGAAGCTCTGCAAAGAAGCAAAGAGTCAAAGTTTAAGGAGAGGGGATAAAAAGTGGGTTGTCATGAATAACCCACATTCCTGTAGATGCATGTTCTCTTGATATTCCACTCAGGGTAGTTCTGGTTTATGGACATCTGATTTCTTTAGGAAAAAAAAAATCCATCTACCACAGTGCCCTCTTGTGGCCATGCAGATACTGCACACAGATGAATCCCTCAGTTGTCTCCTTTTAGTTCCCAACTTTAGCTGAGACATCAAAAGCAGATTAGATTTGGAAGAGACGCTTACTCACAGCACACAGACGGAGACAATGCCATGAATGCAAATTACATCACAGTTGTCTGAAAATACGATTCGATCTGATATCCTACTTGTTTACACTGGAGCTGAATAAACAATAAGAATGGATTACTGGCTGGTAATCCTCGAAGAAGGGGGAAAACAAGTCATATTTTTTGTGTATGGGTAGTTTTAGTGTTTGTGTATCTAATTGGATATGCATGAAACTGTGTATTAATGCAAAAACTTCTTACTCTTTTTCCCCATTTTTATCCCTCATTTACTTTGGATTAATATTAAACCTACAACGCAATATTTAAATTCCAAAGCACAATATAGTTTACATAAATCCTGGTCGAAGACATAAATGTCACACAGCAGCACACTGGTGTGGCCTGATATTAAAAAAGATCTAATCACTCCCTTGGGCATATTAAGCAATTTTTTTTCCAAGATTGCTAAAATGCAAGTGTTTTCAGTCCTAATGAAATGCAGATTATATGTGAAATTCCCACCTCAAAATTATTTGCTTGACAGATCATTGGGGCTGCTTTTAGCTTGATCGTTACAGTAGAGTTGCGGGCGTTTTCTTTACACACATTCGATGGGAGTAATTGCCAATCTGGGAACAATATCTGCTGCGCTGAAGCCTGCTCTCCATAAAACACCCTGTCATTTCAGAGGTTTCACAGATGCACATGGTGTGGATGTGGCTGCAGTAATTGGTGGGGGCTTTGTGTCTCTGTTGCAAGAATTTGCAAATATCAAATCATTAAACATTGTAATTGTCCTCAATGCTCTCACGGGAGCTATTATTAGGTGCATGTGTGGTAGATGCATGGTTTTTGTGTGTTTTGTCCCAAATGAGGTGACTAGAGTCAGATTTCCTTTCATCTGGCGCCAGACAGCATGGAGTGTCCTCAACAGGTTTAATGAGAGACAGTAAATCTGGAACAAGTCCCCGAAAAAAAAAAAAAATGAATAAAATAAATAAAGTGAATTATTTTAGCTTGGTATAGATTTATGGTTCGAACATACTAGTTGAGAACAAAATAATGTGCATGATTCTAGGAAATTTATGACTAGTATCACTAGATGTAATGCAAAACAAAGTTGATGCAGCATTGTGGTAAATTGTGAAATGACATCGTTTGGCCAGATGGACATTTTTAAAATTACATCAAATATTTCAGAGGGAGGTATCTTGGTGTGAACTCATCACCTTGGAAACCTTAAGGCAGATCAACAGTCTCTCTCCATTAACCCATTCAAGCCTGATGTAGCGTCTGCATATTTCTACCTTTGAAGCATGAAGCAATGTTAGAATTGCATCACCATTCTCAAGGTTTATACTTTTTCCAAATTTTAATTGGGCTTGTTTGAAGCACTCATGAGTAGTCAGTGTCTTGCCTGCAGTAGACATCAGTCGGAGGGTTTTGTTTTGGAGAATCAGAAGGTTTCCTGAAGGACGAGCCAAGGTGAACAACGCTCGAAAGGGATTTTTTTTTTTTGCCTTCAGAAACAGCTCAAACACAAAAAACTCAATATTTTTTTATTCAAACCTCAAAGATTTTGCAGAGGCTTAAGCAAATGCTGTATTGTATAGTTTTGTACTACACCATTTTGTTAGGCTTTACTACTGTAATGGAGATTTTACAGGACTCCAAAAGAAGCATCTAATCCAGAAAGCTACTGCTCAAATAAATAAAAAAATAAATAAAAGTGGGAACTTCAGGTTGTAGATCTTTATACTGGAGGAAAATCTGTATTTTGGTTTTCATAATCCTAATATCTGGGAATCTGGTCTAAAAAACGTTTTTATTTGCCACAGTTTTAAATTAACAGATCATTTTTCCTTTTGATACTATTTTCTTGATAATGTACATTGTAGTTGTTTATGCTGTGATACTGATAATGTTATAATAATAATAATAATAATAATAACATCTCCTAATTAAGCCTCAAGTCATTTTATGAATGCAGCTCAGCTTTATTTAATCAAGACTAATTTAAGACATACGTCTCGCTTAGTGCAACACCCAGAATGTGTAACAAGCCCAAATGAATGGATGAACGAAAAATGGACAAAACGAGTGAGACTAAAGGCAAAATCATAGCACCATTCTACTGAGTTAGGTGTAGCGTGATCCCCACGGACCGGATGATGCTTTTAATCCATCACCTGGCACATGATTGTTTCTCTTTGAATTTCAATCTCAAACTTTTCATGATTAAAAAAAATCATGATTAAAAAAAAAAAAAAAAAAAAAAGAATATATTCACACTTTGGGACTATATACATGTTTTAATTGACCTGATGGTTTGGTTACTGACCTGGTGGGACCCCAGAGGAAATAGTAGAGGAGGACAGTTGGCCCTGACCCTTTGAGGTCATCCCTGCCACTTCAATGGTGTAGGTGGTGAGAGCAGTGAGTCCGGTGACTCTGTACTCTAAGGTGACGTTTGGCAGGTAGTGGGTAACTCTGGTGTTCGTTCGGTTGAACTCCTCCCAAGAAATGCGATAACCTGAGGAACGGCAGTGATGGATTAATGACAAGAAGAAGAAGAAGAAAAAAAACTAACTAGCAGCAGCTATACAATAATAGCCACTCTCAGCTCTGTGCAACAGAGTGAGCTAACAGAAATATTAAATTAACTTCATCAAAAATTGAATATAGAAAATTTAATCAGCCTGTGATTATACCTCCCTGCACTCGCGCGTCCTTTGCCTACTCCCTCAGAAACACACAAATACGCTCACACACTCATACACTCACTCACCCTCTCAAAGTTAATGTAATTTGCTCCTTGGCCAGCAGCTCTTTTCATGTGATTGCATAAAGCATTAAGCAGCATTTCTTGGCAAATCAGTAATCTCACATGGCATGTCAGTGTTTGTCTCCTGAGACTGCGCCACACATAGAAATATCCTGGAAAAACACTTAACAATATGCTGCTAAAGCTCAAGCTTTGCAAATCTTTTAGCCTCTGTTTAGCATGTCTTTTTGAAGAACTTAGAATGAAGCTGAGAGCATACTGTTAAAATCAGCTCACTAAAACCTCAAGAGAACAATCTTTTTTATTTTAAAGGCTGTACTTTGTATCACTACCCTGAGCTTACAGAAATGGCCTTCATTTCTGCTTACAGAAAAAAATGTTACATGTATAGCAGAGAGACTTTTTGTGGTAGATTTACTGTGCAGATCGAGCTTAGGAGAAGAGACAATGCTCTTTTCTTGCCACTGAGTATTTTCTTAAAGAGGTTACGTTATATTCTGATAAGTGATATCTCACTGCAGCAAAGATAATATTTGGTGTCTGGATTAAAATGTAGTATGTGCACGACCCAAATAGAATAAACAAGAACATTACCGCTGCTCCCCTGTGATGCACACAATGAATGAAGTCAAGTAGCTAAACTTCTTCTTGAATGCTACTTCTTGTCATAGGTCTCTTAACAGAATTAGATTTTTTTTTTTTTTTTTTTTTAAAAAGCTTTGTTAGAGGTAAAATTCAAGAGTACACTTATTGTACCTGTGAGAACTCCATTCTTCTCGCCAGGCTCACTCCAGCTCACTTTCAGCGAGGTGTCCAGGATCTCAGTAAAACTCAGGTGACCTACAGCACCGGGGGCTGGATGGGATGAAGAAGAATAATGAGCACAGCCGACGGGCAAATGAGCCACTCTGCATACAGTGTGATTAACCATTTGCCATTTCCTAGTTGTAATAATTCTGGATCGATGCAAAATATACTGTACTCATGCATTTAGCATCTCTCTACAACTTCATTCTGCATAAATAACAGATCTTGCCTGAAGGATGTGCTACTGCAAGATGCTCATGCAGACAACTCTTTCCCAGCAGTGGAGAGGGGGAAAAAAATGTGGAGGAAAAGTTACTCACTGTCCTCATGAGTCCTCTGTGCTTTAGGCGGGCTGCGGGGGCCGTCTCCAGGTGTAGTGAAGCACAGCACCGAGGTGAAATACTCAGTGAACTTCTTCAGACCCGTCACGTATCCCACATGGACACTGTCCTGGAAGTTCGGTCGCACTGTTACCATAGCAACATCCTCCTCTTTGCCGGGCTCCCAGGCCAGCAACTAAAAGAGACAAAGAAAAGATAAATAATGAATTAAAAAGAGGAATGTGAAGGAAACTATTCCAGACAACTGAAAAAACTCAACTATTATTTAAAATAAGTCTTTTAAAATCTTTCCAGTAGTTGTGAGACATGAAAAAATACCCTGAGGAGGTTTTGACTCGGGTAAGAAAGGGCCGAACAGCTCTACTAGCTTATGCTCAAGAGAGGCATGATATCATCCCGGCATATATGTTCGCTCCACACTACGGCATCAACAAATGAGATTTGGATCAACCAATTAGCCGCTCGGGTAATGAGTCCCAGTGGTTGGTGTGTTGGGTCATTTCCAGTTTTTAAATGGGAGGGAGCTTCCAGGAAAGGAAAGAGTAAGCAAAGGGAATGTCAGAGGGATAAATGCTTACCCATCTGCCATGCTTGCTCATCTTTTTTCTACAGTCTGTCTCCCCTCATCTTTTTCCTTCTGTCCCTGAAGTCTTCCTTTGACACACTTTCTCCCGTCAACCATGCTCCCTATTTCTCTTTTTACTTACTGCTACTTAACTCTCTCTCCCTGGAGAGAGAGAAAAAAAAAAGGATATTTAAAATTCAGATTTGCTTCTTACACTGACAATCCCACCAAGCTCCGTAAGACTTGAACAGCCAGACCCGCCCCCCCAAAAAGTTTGAATAGAGTCTAAAAAAAAAAAAGGTACCCTGTAGTTATGGCTTTGTGATGCCCTATGCACAAGAGACACAGAAATGGACAACATTCAAGAGCCCATGGCAAAATAATGACATCCACCAGCAGCTACACGCAGCTTCACAAAATACAGAGAAATGGTGGCAATTATACAGAGAATGACCTCCAACTGACAAATGGGTAAACAAAGACCGTTGTTGTCATCTGCACTGAGTATTGTTTGCCCGCTGGCTTTTCTCTTCCTCTTACTACATGCAATGACACAAGTTCAGCAATGACAGTTCCATCAATGGAAGCGATGGTTAGCTGCGGCAGCGCCATCGGAGCCACTCACCTTGTAGCCCTGGTTGATGCCGTTGATGAACTGAGGGTTAGGAGCGGTCCAGGTAAAACGGATTGCTGTTGAGTTGACCGCCTCGACCTGCACGTTGCCCGGAGGGATGGTGGGTACTGGGATAGATGATGCAGGGAAAAAAAAAGGAAGAAGAGCATAAAAGGCAAAGAAAAATTGCAACAAAGGTGTGAGAGGGGCTTCCAGATGACTGTTAGAAGTCTGCTGCATCTATTTTGCTGTCAGCATTGATCGCTGCTGCACAGGTCAGGGCAGATACTGCCATCACTCTCCGTCTGACACTTACTCCTAATACCAGGGCTCCCTCTGGGTCTGTTTGTGACTGCGTGAGTCAATTATGCATTTTAGGGGCATGTCACACCTTTCTGAGTACCATACAAGTTTATGTAGTTGCGTTTCAGTTGATAATTGTGTCCAGATACAACTGTGCTCAGAAACTACCACCAGTAGTTCTTCATTGAACACAGGCTGCTTTTTTCATTATTTTTAATCCAGTCCTTGTACCTGAGTTATATATTTTCTTATTTTAAGTCACTTAACACTAACCTATAAATCATTCAAGTATAAAAAAAAAGTCTTCCAACTCAAGGGACGAACCAATGTTGTATCTACACATAACAAGAAATTATTTTAAATTGGATATGTTGGCATGTTGTCAGTAGCAGAGCAAATACACATCAAATACCAAAATGACACCGTTTTACAGACATAGAATAGTGTTTTTGTAACAAGGACAACTTCAAAGAGCTATCATTTGGAAACTTGGCATTTCTTGGCATGCTTTAGCAACAAAAGTGAGTGCTAAAAAAAAAGTCTACATGAGATGAGCAGCATCTGAAAGTGATGTCCTTAAAAAAATACCTGAAACAAGACCTGAGAGATGCATCTGGACCATTAGTTGATCCATCTACTGTTTGCCAAAGCCTCTATGGTCTCTAATGGAAGGGTAGCTACCAAGAAGCTTTTCTTAAGGAAAGTTAGAAGGAAGAAAAGGTTGATTCATACCAAATGACACAAGAACAAGACTGAAAATCAGTGTTAATAGGTCTTAGCCTGGATTGCAACATTACTGAAGCAGTGTTGAAGCATCTTGACAGAGAATGGTACAAAAGGCAGCTGACATCCAAAAAAAAGTTTGGAAAGTCTGGAGAACGATTACTGAAGACTGAAGGTACTCAGCATACTGTATTTCCATTTATGCCTGTATGTTTTAGAAAATCTCTGCACCTATTTTCTTTTTTCCATGAAATATTTAAAGAAATGAGAGGTTGCTCAAAACTGTTAGAAAATAAAATGTACAGTCTTGTTTATCATGCAAGCCTTAATTGCATGATGCAGAGTTCTCACCTCCCTGCAGAGTCCACTCAGTGACCTTATGGCTGAAAGCACCCAGTCCTGCTCCATTAAAGGCAGCCACCTCAATCTCATAGTTGGTCCAGATTATGAGGTCCTCCAGCAGCAGGGTGGTCACATCTGGGCTAGAGATATTTTTAATCTGGTAATCCACAGGAAGCCCAGTGAGACGGTACCTGAAATATACATTAATGACATTTGAATGCTGAATTATTGATTATTATCAAAGCCTGCTGCAGATATCGATTAGTGTTTCAGTCTTGTGCGGGCCATGGTTGTGGCAGTTTGCATGTCCTACTGCTGCAGTACACCATAACCCCTGCTAGGGGGAGACAAAGCACCAGCAAACAAGGAATTAAATACCACTGACAGCACAGACTGCTGTCTGGAAAACACCTGCGGTTTCATTTGGGTGTAATGAATAAAAAGTCTGACAGGAAACCAAACTAATTACATGTTTACAGCATTTACAGTCAGTTTGGCTTATTGCTGACTGTGCCTATTAGAATCACCAAAGTTTGTTGAAGTTAACCACTAATTAAAAAACATTTTTACATTGACAGTGTTAACTGACAGTGTTTTAGTTTTAAGTGAAACACACTCCCTCTTCTAGTCAAGTGAAGTTAAACACAAAAGTAGATGGATCAAGGATATATGCACCGTTAATAAGTTTAGAAATGAAATCAGTTAGACATAAGCATTTACACATCTGCTTTATATTTGAGAAAATTCAACCAAACGGCCACATAAGCTTCAACATTTGACATAAAAATGGGGACAGAGATGAGAGGGAGATGGAGAGGGAGATGATTAAGGATCTCACCGGATGATGTAGCCCCTGAGGATGCCGTTCTGGTGGCTCTCCTGTGGAGGCTGCCACTGGATCATGATGGACTGGTTGGTCCGACCACTGGCGATGACGTTCTGAGGAGGAGCGCTGGGGGGCTCCTCTGGGAGAGATACACTAAAATACACAGATGCATGCAGAGATGTTAAAAACAATCTATAAAATACAAGGCTGTAGTTTCATTTTAAAATGTTTAAAAAATGTGAACTTTGAAAAAAAAAAAAAAAAGTAAAACAGATTATCAGTTTGAAGCTGCTTTAGCTTAAAAAAGTTTTTCTGTATATATTTATTTTTTCCAAATATATCTTAACATATTTCCACTGAGATCAAAGATGAGATCAGTTGCAGTGTCTTGGTTTTGATAGGAGTTCTGTAACAAACAGACGGAGCCCCCTTCCATGACTTTTCTCTGTCTTGGGAGTTGGCATTGCAGGGTGGCGTGTCAGACTGGTGGAGCGAGGGTGGGTGATCAGTATTTGAAGCAGTGTAAGGCCACAGAGAGGCCAAAGCAGATCATGCCTCACACCCAAATCTCTCCAGCAGCTTTCAGAACAGGAGAATGAGCCATGTGAGATGATCTATGATTATGTGTTATTTTGCATGTTTTAGCAGGTCTGGTTTGGGCAGGTTACAGATATGCTTTTTCAATGACTCTTGACTGAAGGGATCAGTCAAGCTTGGTTTCTAGGCAACAGATTTTACGAGCACAATGAACTTTGTAAACCCAGATACTGAAAAAAAATCCCATGCTTGTTTAAAAATTTAACGTTAATGTCTGCTATTTTACAATTGAAGAAACCATTATAGATAGATTTATGTCTAAAAGAGTTGGTGTGATGAAAGTTGGACATTGGAGACATTTGTCCCAGTATAGACAGGTTTATTAGACCAGTTTTCCTTTATTATAGCTTGGCTATGATTAGGCTATGAGACTACAGAGTTAGGATGAGGAAAAAATCCAAAACTCTCCTTCAAACTAAATTAAACCAACCATCCATCCATCCATCCATTCATCCATCCATCCATCCATCCATCCATCCATCCATCCATCCAACCAACCAACCAACCATCCATCCATCGTAACACAGCTTACTTACAGTTGTAAAGTCATTAAAAAATGGGTTTAAAGATAACGATTAAAGCTTCTCTGCTCCCAAAAAGAAAACTTATGCATTTGTTTTGCTTTAATTAAAGGTGCATAGTGTCAATTTGCTGAGGCGGGAACAGAAAAAAAACTCCGCCTTTCACTCACCGGTCTGTCTCCTTACTGAACTGCCCCTTTCCTACATCATTAACGGCACAGAGACGGAACTGATAGGAGCGAGCCGGGATCAAACCGTTGACCGTTACTGCTGTGGACTCTGGTTCAATATTGGCCAGCAGGATGGCCCATGGGGCATCTGAAAGAAAACAAATCACATCTTATACATTTATTTGGCTCTCACTTTTGCAGGAAAAGAGTGCTGTAAGTTTATCCGGTAACTTTAACCTTAGTCCAAACTCATCGAGTCATTTTGAGAAAGAAAAAAAGAGCAGATTTCGACAACATGTTGCATCTGCTAAAATTCAAATTAGAGAGAGACTTCAGAGCATCCAGCTTGAGATTGAAAGAAGTGATGGACGTTCTTAATTAGTCTCATCGATCAGGCTTCTTAAATTCTATTTGAGCTGCTCATAAGTTCTTTGCTCTATTTACTTTGCATTTAAGTTCACAGAAGTCTCGCTGCATGAAGGGTCTAAACAAGCCACATTCAACATTTTTCAACGCATTGATCCCAAGAGTTAAGTTCCCTTATCCCCCTCCGCAAACATAACTAGTTACTAATAATTTAAAGCCCTTAAAGTTGTGAAAACTGGCATGAAGAGTTGGATGGAGTGACTTACTGTTCTCAGAAACTTCCAGGATGTAACGAATGAGGGGACTGTTGCCATCAAAGGGCTTCGCCCAGGCCAGGTCGATAGCTCTTTTTTCAGATTTGCTCAGCATGGCTGTGGGGTTCTCTGGGGCATGGGGAAGCTGCCTGCAGGGGGAGGGTGGGCAGCAGGACAACTTTGATAAATAAAAGACTTCTTCTATCTCTTGCAGAAGTCTCACATAAAGCTGAATTTTCTATAACAGAGAGATCCGCAAAGCAGGTGATGAAATGTGACTTGACAAGAAAGCAGAGATGGTTCCTTGTCGGGATGGACACGCAGGCAAACAAAACGAGATAAATATTACCTGGGGGGGAAGGAAATGCACAGACAAAGACTTGAATAAATGAGGCCAAAGCTAGGGATCATTAATTCATTCAGCCATAAATTCAGATAAGCGCAGACAGATTGATATATAAACCTTAAGGCAATGAACGGATAGTAACTCATTCAAAAGGCAGCCAGCCAACAAGGGAGCCGATAGCAGGACAATGACAGAAAACGTCAGTCAACTAGACTAACGCAGCGTTAGATGTCACATTCATATTCAATTTAACCTTACTGCAGTTTCTCACTGGGGGCCAAAATAGCAGGTAAGGTAGAAAGATGGGGAGGATAAGATTTGAGGGAAAAAGATATATATGTGAGGACAAATGTGTGTGAATATGAGGCGCAAGGAACAAAGGAGGAGGGGATGAGGGGTCACCAGGGGCTGGAAGTGTGTCAGGCGAGAATGAGGACAAGGGAGGTGAGGAAGAACAGGCTTTATTTCAGTAGAAATGAGTCAGACGTGTCGATAAGACCAGTGTGTTAAGGAGTGCAAGAGTCTGGCTGTCGGATGTCTGCATGTGTGTGCACGTGTGTATGTGCCTGTTGCAAAGAACATGCCCCTTCTTGTGTCTTTGGACTGGAAAATTTTGGAGGCAAGAGTGTGAGAGAAAAGCCAAGCAAGTGATGAAGATGAAGACAGGGATTACCTGACACGGAGGTGAGCGCTGCGGGAGTCGTTGCCTCCGACGGAGGTGACTCTGCACGTGTACGTGCCGATGTCGCCCGACCAGGTTTGGGAAATGTGCAGGGTGCCGTCTGCATCCAGTCGCATGCGGGGGATGGACTGCACATTGATCACAGAGCTGTCTTTTTCCCAGACATGCCTGGAATACAAAGCAATCAGTCAGGTATCCTGTTGAAATGGGATCATCAGCATGATCAGTATCAGCTTAATCACATTTTTTTATTAGGATCTCTCAGCCTCAGTGTTCTCCTCCTCTGTTTTCCATTAATACAATTTGTCACATCCTCACAAACTGCATTTTAGAGAAATTAAGCTTTTAAGCCCCAGTTATGGAGTCAGCACACCAATTCCTGACAGGTAACATCAGATTTATGATTTATGACACATAGACCACTGAGTATTAGTCTTTTTTTGGCATATTTACATAAAAAAGATACAACTTTCATTTCCTTAATCATAAAGCAAAACTAGGAGACCCAAATGTCAGGTTTCTAAACTTTCCAAACATGGTACATTAACACACAATAAACCTTATAGTATTACTATAACAAAAACAGATGCAGGACTATAAAGTTTAATTTATAAACAGAAATGCTGTTGAAAATTATTTTAATATTACAGTTACGGTTTAATCTAAACAGCATTACTGGAGATTTTTATGACTGAAGTTTAGTGTTTGGACAGACACATCCTAATAACTGATTTTTAAATATTTAAATCAGGGAATAAAACTGCTCACCACATCCCAGGTGGAGCATGATTTGGGTGCTTCTGTTTTTAAATATGTACTTTTCTTATTATAGCACCATCTCAACCTATTTTAATGCTCAGTTAAAAATCCATGACAGGATTCCTCAGATCTAGCTTCTATTAAATTTCCAGAATGGGAAATGCAGAATTGTTTTCACTGTTTCTTCTGGAGTGTTGAAGAACTTTGACGTGCATGTGCATCACAGATATGAAGTTAACTCATTTTGACAGCAAAGCAGTGAATAAACAGAAGATTTACTTGTGTTCCGCTTCACCGCAACTGAAGATAAACATGTTATTAACGAGTCATTTCATCCTCCTTTCTTTCTGTCTTTTCAAACCTGCGATCAGAGTGGACCTGCGTTCATTTCATAGCGGCTTATGGCTGCATATCAAACAACAGATTGGCATTCATGAAAACTGCACAGCTCAAATGCAGCTTCAGATGCAGCTTTCCTCTCTGAGTAAAAAGGGACAGAGTGGTCTATTGATCGGTACTGATGTTGGGAACAAGGCTGGAGTTCAGTATATTTTCAGCTCAGAGAGTTGTGTGTTGCACCGGTTTAAACAACAGTTTTAATGTGGAGCTATTTGAGTAAGACTTTCTTGTGTTTGCCCGCTGGTCACTTTGTGTGTTCAACTGTTTGACACGGTGGCAAGTTTCACTCTTTGAAAAATTTTTATGGTAATTTTTTTTGTGTGTGATTTTGTGAAAGCCTCAATGTTTCTAAGGCAGGACTGGAGCATAGCAGCATGGAATAAGATACAAACAGGAAATTAAAAAATACTTTCCACCAAATGTTAATGTGTTCTACATCATTTTCAACCAGACCATCACATATGTTTGGTTAAAGCACTTCTGACTTTGGTCAAGTCTTTAAAATGACTGAATGCGTTCACATCTTTTTCCAAAATCTTTTTTTTCGTTTTTGTTCTGCAGGTTAGGGATACAATATTTTTTTTGTACAGTAAAAATTGCATTTGGCATTCATTTTTTCTGGATCTACCTTTTTTTTTTTTTTCCAAAAAAGCTTACAAGCTTCTAAGTAAACAACTAAAATAGAGGCAGCATTTCCAAGATGGCTGCCTCCAAAATCAATTTTGATCAGAAAAATATACATTTTTGAGTACAAAATACTAGAGTTTTCACAATAAAAGTTAAAAGTGTGAAGCTAGAAGCCCATTAATTGCAAAAAATTTGCTTTTTTTTATTAAAAACAATATCTATTTAGGTGATATTTTAACAGAAGTGCTTAAACATTTAACTAGCTCATCTTCTCAGTTGTGCGGTGGTGTGGGGGTTTGCAGCGCAGCTAAAATGCTGGGATAGGATCCAGCTTCCCCACGAAACGTAATGGACAAAGTGGTACAGATAATGAATAAACAAACTTCTCAATTCAGATGCAGCTATACAAAACCACTACAGCTAGCTAAACTGTTTGTGTACATTAAAAGCTAACTGAATAGCTAAACATGCTACTACTAGTAGACTATAACTAGAGCAAGTACTTTGCTGTCACTGAATACCACACTGAATCTGAGAGTAATCGTATCAATGTGCCATGGATGTACTTTAACATTAGTTTCTCATAAAAATATAAAATAATTGAGATCAGTTCAAACATTTCGATGTCAATAAAAAGACAGTTTACATCTTGGCTACTGCTTTGATTGAAACTTCATCTCAGTCAAATTCTGAGAGGAAACTTTGAATTTGAGTTGATAAATGGCCGTCATCTTGAAAACTAGAAGCCATCATGTTACTGCTAGTTGAAAAACTAATTCAAATTCAACTAGATAGCTGAATTTTATGTTAACTAAAGAAATAGGAAAAACAAATATAATGATGTAATATTGATGCCTAAATTATTAAATTATGTTGAACTGTTCCACACTTAATTTTTCTTTTTTTATTTGTTTTTTAAAGTTTAATGGTTTAATCCTAACAAATGGCCACCATCTTGGATTTCAGTGGACAGGTTCCTCAACATATTCCCATTGTGCTTGACTCTACTGATTATTAATTAGATGATATTTTGTGCCTGGTTTACTCCAGACACACACTGTGTGAGTCTGAATTGTAGCTAAATTGTTTAATCTTTGTTTATCCAATCAGTGGACTTTGCTTCTGTTGATCTGATATTTAGTCAGTTGGGCCGTTGCATCTTGGTGGAGTGATCCCCTGATGCTCGCGCTTCTTGAATTTCTCCTATTTCTGCAGGTAACATCTGGATGTTCTGCATTGTGGCCACTGGCTTGTTAGTTACCTACCTCATCAACACACTTTTGCAGAGAGTCATTAAAGTTTGGTGGCTTCATCTTAGAATAATGGACACCACTCAGCTTTTGGGCACTTAAACTTCTTTGGAAAGTTTTCATTCATTCTTCCACAGATCAATGCCAGATCAGTGGCACAGATTAGTTATACAGTTCTCTCAACATCATGGTTAGGGTTTCACTTTGAAATTCACCTTCAACTGTGGGACCTTCTGTATTATTTTTAATAAATTCAGTTAGGCCCCCCCCACTAGCATCCTGTACCTGGGCATCTTCTCTGTACTCCAGTCAAGCTCTACAAAATGGGATATTTTTGTTTTACAACAAAACACCCAGATAATCTCTACACTATGTGTGTAGACTGATAAAAAGAGAACTGCATTAATATTAAAAAGGAAACTTGAAAGAGTTTGAAAAAGTCAGCAATGTGAGTATTAAGTACTAAATGTGAATTGCACAAAAACCCAATTCCCACAAAAGCAATACTAACACTTGCTTTAATAACTCATGCTTAGATCACACATGTTTATACTTCACTTATTTCCCTTTTGGTCTTTTAGTGAGCCTGGAATTTAACTCTATTTTTCATACAGCAAAGCACTTTTTGACATAAATTATAGTACTAGCCTGGATAAGTGAGGCTTATATAATAATACCCTTTAATAATACCAATTAAGGTTGTATTATACATCATTGGCAAGCCTGATTAGTTACTTTTACAACAAGGGATAATGTGTAGGGATACTCCTTCTGTGGTATGAGCAACACAGCTAAAAGTGTGGGCAGTAAGAGTAAAGAAACAGTAATTTCCTTACTTTTTGTGCCAAGTTGTTTGGCATTCAGAATCATCATTTTCAACTAATTTTCAACTCTATGCTTATAAATGTGCTGTGATTTTACCACCTGGTGTTTATAGTTGATGCTTGAAACTGAGTGCATATATCCTGTTTAGCTCTTCATAAATACTCGCTAACCTTAAGAAACAGGCTGGTTGTGTTGCAAAGAATATTTAAAACACAAACTGATGTTTACCACAGTGTTTATAGATACATACTGGTGATGCTAAGATAACATTTTGCAGGCAAAATGAGACAAACATTTTGATCTGAGTAAATAAACTGCCTCCCTGCACTTTGGTCCTCTAGAAGAGTTTGCAATATGCAAGAGGGAGGAACAAACAGTTTATCAGAAGACATGTTTAAAGTCATGTAATGATGTGGTTCTCTTGCTGTGGAAACCAAAAATATTTCTTAAAAGACTTTAAAATGAAACCAGTTCTGAGTTGGCTCTAGCCCCAGAGCTAGTCCAGAAGGGTATCACATCAACTTGCACTATACATTCATGCTTGTGAGCCCTTACCTGATAATTACACTGGGGTCGTGTGTGACTCCACAATACATAATGGCTTTAGTTCCTTTGATAACACTCTGGTCCTGTGGGGGGGTAGTAATCCGAGTGCGAGCTGTGGCAACAAAAGGAAGACTTGAGGGAACAACCAACAAAATGTGCTTCCTCAAATGAACAATAGAAGGGAAAAATGGCAAATGAATTTCCGAAAAACTAATTTCAGTTGAAATGATGTGCTGCTGAATTTTGTTTTATTTCTTCATGGTTTGTTGGAGAAAACACCAGAATGATTTCTTCAAATGTGCGCAGTACAGTGTTTTATGTCTGAAGGAACTGAGAGAGCTTTATACAGCACAACACTATTTCCTAACAGTCACGCTTGTCAATAAAACTGCTGCTGTGCCCCTTCCTGTTTTTCACCACACAGGAATGACAGCTTACATGCTTCCACAGCACACCGAGCATGTTCGTATTTACAAAGATGCAGAAGGTCTTGTCCATCTCACCCTTACACACTTACCCCAAACAATGAGGTCAGCCGACGCCTCATCGATGCCCCTGGAGTTGCTTGCCATGCAAGTGTAGGTCCCGGCATCAGAGATATGTGAAGGGGAGATGAGCAAACTTCCTGACTCCAGCAAAGTGAACCTGGGCAGCTGCACTGAACCGCTGGCCAACACACGCTCACCTTTAATAAGGAGAAAGAAACGAGAGGGAAGAAATGTAAACCGAGAAAAGGGCCAGATGGAATAAAATGGGAGAAAATTTGGCATTGGGGGATACAAAAATAGAGAAAGCTGGATTGTGATAAACAGGAGTTTTCTCCTGATCTGCTATTGGAATGCAACATGAAAAGCCTGGCACAAGGTAAATCCTGGTGAAAGAATCTAATCAGGCTTTATTTGTTAAGCCACGGCAAACTATGGTCCCATGTGTAATGGATAACGGACTAATCCCTGCAAATGTGCATGTGTGCACAAGCATGCATGGAGCCTGGACCTTTCTGCCAGGTTATAGCTGGTCTTGGAGCTCCAGAGGTCTCGCAGTGCAGGATGACTGACATGCCGTCGATCACGGTGCTGTCGGAGGGTCCGGCTGTGATATTCGGCGCAATGCCTGAGGGGAAACAAAACACACGAACACACAGAATAAACAGAGCTCAGTACAGTATCTAGAGAATGTAAGAGGGTTAAGGGGTGAGAGAAAAACTATCTGAGGTAAAGCCGCACTTCAAACGTATTTCCTGTAAGCACCAGCCTGCTGCATCTCAGCGTTTAGTCTGTGCTTTGTCCCACTAATTCTAAAAGGATTGACACAGCCTTCACCTTGAAGCCACATCTGTCTGCTACCAGAGGGAAGGCAAATATGGAAAGGAGGAGAAAAAAAATGACAGAGAAGCACAGATGGAAAGAAAAGCCTTTTACAGGTAAAAATCCCAATTTGTGATACGCAATAAATCAAACGCTTTTACAGGATGACAGGAAACTGTATCACTCCCAGCAGAATGGAGGAGCAAGGAGTTTGTCAGAGGAATCTTAGGACAGAGAGGAAGCGGGAACAAGTCTGAGTTGAGAAAGAGGAATGTGATGAGATGAGATCTGGATAGAGGAGAAAAATAAGGAGAGGCGGTGGTGTCAAGGAGAAAAAAATATGGATGGAGGAGATGATTTAGTGAGACAGAATATTATGAATTCTGATAACAAGGTGCGTCGTGGAGTGAAGGCAGCAGGAACTGAGACAGAGTGAAGAAAATTAGATGTCAGAAACTTGCAGAAAAGATGCACAGCGAGAGTAAAATTACCATTGATTTTCTAATTCCAGCAGTGACACAAGCAGAGATAAAAAAAAAGAAAAAAGACACATCTACAAATTCACAATTATTTCAGATAAGCGTGAAGCAACAGCAACAGGGATTTTGCATAGCTTTGAACAGGTAATCTCTGATTTGGTACATTCAGAATATATCTGCTAGTTTGCATAAGGACTTCAAAGAATTTGAAGATTTGCACTCCTTGAAACAAACAAAAGCTCCACACTGAACGTGCTGGGCTTTGTGTCCGAAATCTGACTACCATGCTGTGTAATATTACAAACAAAAAATTACCACTCTACCAGGTAAAGGTATGGTTGGCTATGGAAATGCAACAGAGATCAGGATTTACCAAACCAAACCATTCTGACCTGGACTGCTAGTGGAAACGGGGCTTTACTAGAGCTCAGGAGGTTCGGCTCTTGTCTTTCTCCCTTAGAAAAGGCATTTCTTATGGCTTCAAAATGGCTCTTCATTTAGCATCACTCTGAGCTTCTGTCTTACTCTAACTCAATAATTATGAATGGTTTGTATGTTGGTAAGACATCTTTTATTCAATGTTTTTATAAAAGTCGGATTTATGCTATTTTTGTTACAAAAAACAAATAAAAAACACAGTTGATCTCTATTTAGCATTTTAATCAAACATTGCTTTGATGGATATTTTTATTTTACAAATTCTGCCCTTTCTGCCCCACCTTCCTTCGTTCCCATAATGGTATGATCCTAGTCTGTCCTCAGATGTGATTTGCCCATCAAATCTAAGCCTAGCTCTTCTCTTCACTAAAAATAATCAGCTCATTCCCCAATAAAACATAGCTAATCTTTCCATGCTTGTCTCAGAGTGTGCTACTCTTGCTTACTCTCATTACCCCCTGTTTACCACTAGTTGTGC